>NW_027501588.1:0-31517 GCF_021521415.1 Bidens hawaiensis | reverse complement strand
GGCCCGTTAGTGATCCAAATTAGTCATTCAAAAGAAAGTTAAGAGCATAAAAACACTTGCATCGTATAAAAACCTATTAGTTAATCTAATCATTTAATTATATCAAAACTTAATAACTAAAAGAGAATGTGAAGTTTAAAAATAAGACATCATAAAGTAAGGGTGAGCAAAAATTAAACCATAATAAAAAACTGAATCTTTAACCGAAAAGTTTATATGAAATTAACTATAACCAAACAAAATCAACCGTTATGGTTAAGTGGTGTTTAACTAACCATCTGGTAGTGGTTACGGTCAATGTGTCTTCGTTAACCAAAACCAGCCCTTGTATTTACATCTTTTATACCTTCATTTCCACATTCAAAGTTCAAATATTTATGTTTTAACTGTCTATAACTTAAGTTGGAACACAAACATCACGACCATACCCGAAAGTCCGAAACTAACATATTCCATCTTCAAATTCAAAACTTCACAAATTGAGCTTGAAACACTCACCGAACAAGTAGTCTTTCATAACCGAACCTCGGTTATATTTATGGTTAAACCCTCGTAAATCGAACCAAACCAAACCGAACTCATTTTGAAAAAGAACCTAAAACAGTAAAACCCCACTCCTTGTTTACAACATCGGAAGAACCCTAACAAAAATGGCATGGCGTGGTTCTCTATCCCGGACGTTCATCTCCGCCGCCGCAAGACCACCGTCTTTCCGCCCTACCACCACCCTACCCCGCCTACGCCCACCGCCGCTTTCTGCTCCCAGACTCCATTCCCGCCGTTTCTTCAATCCTAGGTTAATTCATTGTTCTTCAACTCTTCGTTTAATCTTGAATTGCATTTTATTGTTTTGTTTGTGTGTGTGTTATAGGACTATTGGCGAACTGGGTTGTGCTCAATCTCTCATGCCGATGTCAGCAGAAGCTCGCGTGACGTCACACCTCTCTGTTAGCATCCGCGAGCTATCGAATGGTACCTTCCAATTATTATTCATTGATAATAATAATAATAAGAAGAAGAAGAAGAACAGGGGTTGTTGTTAAATGTTATTTGCTATGATGTTACAGGGTGGAATGGTGAAGATGGGTGACATCAAGAATTTGTAAGTTTAGTTTTCTGTTCTGCGTTTGGCGGTCTGAGAGTTTGTAAGTTGGAGTTTTCGAGTCTTGTTTCGAAGGGGTTTTCGAGTGATTGTTAATTTAGTTTTTCAGTCTTGAAATGCTGATCATGATAGATTACATGTATGATGTATCTACAACTATTTATTAGGAGAACCTTTAGACTAAGGGTAATGGGGCTTGGTTGAGCCCCAGGTGAGCCAAGCAAAACCCGACACGTAAGCGATGACATGGCACCAGATCAAGCCCCTCAACCAAGCCCCGAAGGGTGTAGTGGTCAGGTGATCCGGGGCTTGATCCAGTTATTAATATTCTTCTTCTTCACCTTCATTGAAACATACAAAACAAACACACAGATCACACCACCACCACCGGACCACCACCACAGATCACATCACCACCGATCACCGGACCACCACCACGGATCACACCACCACCGATCACCGGACCACCGGACCACCACCACCACCACAGATCACACCACCACCACCGATCACCGGACCACCACCACCACATATCACACCACCACGATTCGGGGCTTCTTCCTCCCAAAACATACACACACTCCTCTCTCTCTCTCTCTCAAAAACCCAACATACACACACTCCTCTCTCTCTCTCTCTCAAAAACCCAACATACACACACTCCTCTCTCTCTCTCTTTTGCGCCCCGCGGCCACAGCCACGCCACCCATCCGCGCCCCCAACCACCTGAGGGGTGTAGCGGTGTTCGCGAGCCACGTAGGCGGCCGCGCCCCCCGCTCACCCTCCACTACCCTCAGCCTTAGTAATGATCAATCACACCCAGTTCATCTGTAAGGCTATGTGTAGTGTAGGGGCTACAAAACGGGCGTTTTGTGGCATGTGGCGTCCAGTTCAGCATATGGTGGGTTTTTGATTTAAGAGTGTAGTGGTGTTGTAGCCCCTATATATATATGTGTGTGTGTGTGTGGCATCACACACACATTTGAACATAATAATAATTTCCAAAAGATCATGAGAGGCGACAAATACTCGTCGTCCCCTTCACTTATCGCCAGGAGGGGGGGGTGTTCCTCTCCAAAATCGCCCATGTCGCCTCATAAAATCACCCCACTACGGAGAGCCTAATGGTTTATCGTGTATTTTAAGATGTTGATTATTGTCTAAACAATGGTCACAGTAGGGTTCACATTTATGATTTATGTTAAGAGGAAATAAACAACCTACAAAGGTGCAAGATTTTCTTTAATACAGCACTTTAAAGCTGCAGCTTAGTTGGTAGGATTTACGAGCATTAGTTTATGCTAGCCATACCTTTTATAAGAGTCAAACTTGAGACTAAACATGTTTGATTGAGTTTTACAGTCTCGTTTGAAGGTCTTACTAATCTTTGATGTGCGCATTGTGAATTTGGACTTGGTTCTGAGATTTGTGTGTGATGCAGGTACTTGATGAAAAATTTCATTCTGCAAGGCTTACAAAGACTGTTTTGAGTCATCTATAGTGAGTTTTTTTGTTATGTTGTGTTTAGCAAGTCGAACAGTTAATAATGGCTGAATTTATGTTCTTTTTGCCCATTTTTAACTATTTATTATAATTGATACTTTGTTGTGATTTTTTAAAAGTCAAACCAACTTGCAACTAAAATTAAAATTATTTTAGTTTTATTATCGTTGTTAAAGATATCCCGGGTGAATTGTTGGAGAATGGCCACTAGAAATGAGTAAATTTCGATATCTTTTTTATTATGCTGCTCAAAAGATGAGGGTGAATTTTACCAGTTTTAGTTCCATAGAAGTGTGAAAGATGGGAATTCAAGATTATACATCTATGTGTTTTCTGATGATCTTGTTTTGTGGAAAAACACTAAACATAATATTTATTCAAGACATGTTGTGGAAAAACACTATCATGGAAGTGGAAAAAACACATTTGATGTTGAGAGTAGTTGTATATGCTGTTTTTCTTTAATGAATTAATGCATACATGAATTTTAATAACAATAATAATGTTCAAATGCTAAATATAATTATATCCCTGAAGCGTGTTTTGGGAATTGAACAAGTTAGTTGAAAACACGAATTCTTAACTAACGTCTACAACACCTTTGTATGGTGCCTAGGCGTACATAAATGTTATATACTCGTATCAGCTTTTTGACAACACAAAGACGTTATGTTGCAGGTGCATGTGCTTAGCCAACCTGATTTCTATGAGCCATTTATGATATGCATCCAAGTGGGATTCACCTAATAGTTTTTTTAGGCAAAGCTTCAGGACCCAAACACTTGCAATTAGAAACGCACAAGAAGAAATTGATGGTGATGGATGCAATCATTCAAAGTGGAAAGGATGCTGCCAGTTAGGCTAGCCTTTTATGATCAAAATTCAAAAGCGAACACCGGATGCAGAACAAAATGAATGTTAAAAACTTCGAAAAAGTGGCTAAGCAAACGTCTACAGCTCATTTCCAGAAAGGCACAAGACCAAGTGGCAGAAGCCATGTCATGAACCACATAAGACATTCCTAGTCCACTCGATCACTATGTGACACTTGTCATTTAGTCGCTCGCTGCTAGATTTCATGTTAGATGACACAAATGCGAAGTCCATTTTGTAGTTGTATCAGCTTTGATACATATAAGATACTTTTAAGATGTAATGTTGATTCCATCTATTTAAGCATTTTGTAGTTGTATCAACTCAAATAAACCAAACTGAATTAAAATTTTTCAACATCGAACTTGGTTTCCAGTTTTCGGACCCATGTAGAACCCAACCAATTTCAAACTTTGGTTATCTAAGTCTTCTCATCATGTCATATATATATATATGTGTGTGCAAATATTAGACAAAATATAAGTAACTAAAAACACATCATCATATTTTGTTAATCAGAGTTATAAACATTTTCAAACAGCAGCTACAGAAAACAATAATTAGAGTAAAAGCACACTTCTTTCACTCTCTACAGATCACATAACATCACTTTTAAAATCATCATATTAGTTACATGATCTTCCAAAAGTTGACATTACCGAGTCAAGGGACTATAAGCTTTTGAGTCTTATGCATGATGACAGGAAGCCTCTGACTGATGACATTCGGATCATTATATGAAGCTGAATCAGAAGGATATCCTTTCTGCAAAGTTTATGAACCAGCTTAACGACGCAACCACATTAAATAACATCAAAAATTTTAATCAAACAGAATTTAATGCTTACAGAAGCCAATGCCTTGAATGTAGCTTCTCTCCAAGAAACATCTCTAAGGATAACAGGCTTTGTATTCTCACTGAAATTGCACACTACACGTGTATCCCTTAATCTCATAAGAACACCATCAACTCTAAGCTGCGAAAACATAATAGTTAATTATAGAAGGTACTATATGCAAATATTAAACTAGTCACAAAGTTTATTATCTAAAAGAAAACTCACCCAGAAACGTAAGAGAAGAAACCAATAACTAGGCATCACTCTCTACAAGCCGCATGAACAAATTATAATCAGTTAAGATGAAGAAGGTTTAACGAGATTAACTAACTAGAAACTGTTATCAGTTTGAACTTTACCACTTTCACGGTCAAAAGTGAGACCCCATTATCAGCCAACTCATCTTCATACAAAACCACCTCGTCATAGAACAGAATAGGCTCTTTTGCTGTCAATGCAGCCACATTAATTCGTTCGTCACAATCATCCCATTTGAGACGATTGTTTCCCTCAACGTTTACACCATTGCTAGCCTGATCATCAATATAACATCATTAAAGAATCATTTAAGTGAATAAGTGATATATGTAAGAGATAGAGATAAAGATTATAACTATGAATTCACCTCAACAGTTTCACTGCCAGAATAAGGTGTGGTGAATGTGTAATCATAGTCTAGAATAATTTGCTCAAAGGGCTTGCTGAAAAACAATGAAAGGTTTAAAGTGAGATAGAAACTTATGTAATAGATTAAATTATCCAATTGTTTAATGTGTAACCTTCTAAACTTCCACTGGGCGGCTGCAGGAACTTCAACTGGCGGTAAAGACTCCTTTTTCCAACCAACTAAAGCATCAAAAGCATTAAAGTGAATCTTGGTTCCACTGCTCAAATGCTTGAGAACCAACGAACTGTCACCAAATATCATTTCAGGCAAGTGAGATGTCTCAAGCTTTTCCTCCCATCTGCAAATCATATTAAGAAAATATATTAAAAACTTATTAAGAATTAGGCCAGAATTTTCGATTACTTGATTCAATAACATGTTGTTTATGTAAACATGTAGCTGAACGAAATGTTCAATGACCTGTTTTTGTTCGTTTATTAAACACGAACATAAGTCCCGTTCGTGAACGATCATTCGTTTATGCTTATTTATGTTCGTTCATTTATATATATTAATTTATTTTTTATTCCTATTACAAGTTAATCTAGTTTTATAAGGCTATGTGTAGTGGAGGGGCTACAAATTGGGCGAATTGCGGCACGTGACGGCCAATCAGCAAAGGTTAGGAATTTGTTTTTGGGATGTAATGGTGTTGTAGCCCCATATATATATATATATATATATATATATATATATATATATATCACACACACCTATATATAATAATATTATATATAAACACATAAACAGGCGACAAATAATTGTAGCCCCCCACATTTCGCCCCCAAAATCGCCCAGGGGGCGCGGTGTTCGCGCCCCAATTTCGCCCAAAGATTTCGCCCACTACGCATAGTCTAAAAATAACATATCAACCTGATAAATTATTCTAGTTTTATAAAACTGAAATATCACCTATTATAGCTTAGTCTAATTTATATGAATTTTTAGGCCCAACAGATCGATGATGTCGACACTTTCTTTTTTTTTTTTTTTATGTTTTTTCATCTATGTTCTGTGTTTGTTTACAATTGTGAACCACTCATTTACACTTTTAACAAACAAACATAAACAAGCACGAAAACATTCATTTTCTTATTGAACGAACACAGACAAGAAAACCTCGTTCGTATAATCGTCCATGTTCGACCGTTCGTTCAATTAAAGTTAAACGAAGGAACAGGAACATGCCCTGTTTGTTCGATTTGTTTACATGCCTATCTTTATGACCTCATGATATGATCAGTACAAAATTTCACTCCAATTTCTACAAATCTCCCAATTAATTAACAAACACGTTTAACAAACTGCCTTTAAAACAACACCTAAAAAATTACATATTATAAGTTTAAAGGGAAAATAAGAAAATCAATGTACAAATTAAATTAGCGTGCTAACTGTGAGAATCAAGTAGTGTAATTATGTAATTACATCACAGTGTAATTACATTATGTTGTAATTACACTACAATATAATTACACTATGTTGTATATGTAATTACACTACTTGGCCTTTTACAGTTAGTACGCCAATTTAATTTGTATTTGATCCAAACCCTATAAGTTTATAACATAACATAAACCGATTATTCAACAAATTGAACACTAAATCGATGTAATAATAATAATAACTTAGGGTTAATGAAGTGTAATTGGAGGGAAATGAATTGAACGTACGATTGGAGGTTGAGAGAGGTGAGACATGAACGATTGGAAGACTCGATCTCCCAGCCGTGGATGCGGAGGCCACGTCGTCCGTCCGGCAGAAGCTCGGCTCCCGCGGCTTTGACTTCTTTCTCGTCGGCTTCCCACTGCATCGTTGCAATTGAATCTACGTTACGATTTTGTACTCACTACTCCACCCGTCTGGTTTTGTGGGTTTACTTTAGATGGTAAAATGAATGAATAAATGAGAATATCTCAACTTTATTCCTTTAATATTATTATTATTCGGGTATTTTTTAATTATTACTCGAAGTTACTAATATTTTTTGAACGATTAACGAATCCTTTAATAAGTTACTGGCTAAATTCATCGCAACGTGATACACTCATCTTTTGATATGGGGGAAATCTTCACCTAAGGTCAACGCCTGTGAACACTCACCCGAAGACACGACAGTACGGTGAGATCTCATTCAGTTCAAGAATCCAACTAGTGAAAGCCACCTACTCGTATAGTTTCTCATCATCACTTTGATGACTTTGAAACTAAATGTTGTGAGCAGAATTTTAAACATGGGTCACATGAAATACCATATCTGTTCTTAACCACTCCACCACTATCTCATTGGCTACTCAAAGTTAATGATACATTTAGTTTTCTTTTTCTTTTTTCTTCTTTTTGGTTAAAAGATGTCAATTTTTTTTTTGTTTTGGTCACCGCACTCTTTAAATTGTAAAGCCTTGTAATCTCACTCTGGTCAGACTATGTTGTTTAGTTGGACCAACGTTGGCTTCAGAGTTTGGCTTGAGCGTTCCACCAAGAAACCATATCGACTGTCACTTGACAACCGTTGTGTCGCAACAAGAGCAGATTTCCCTGACGTAACACATGGTTGGACAAAAACTCGGGTGGGCTCGAGATTCGAATTGACCACCTCGCAAGGTCTAGCTCAAATCTTTTATTGGCATAATCCACAAAAAGTGACACAAGTGAGAATCGAACTTGGGTCTTTACTAAAAATCTCTACAGTATTATATTTTAGATTTTCTCTTTTTGATTTATAACTTGTAGATTTTAGGATTTTTTTGTGTTAAATCATCGTGTTTTTTATTATTTTTATCATTGTGTTTTTTCCTTAACATTGTTATATATATTACTCGTCATTATGCTATATTTTCTTATTCTTTATATCTTTATATTCTTCATAGATTTAGTAGACTTCGTAAAATAATTTATATCATCATATATCGATAAATCTATTATATTATTCAAATGATTGTTATTGTATATTGATTGGTGGTCTTTTATTCAACCAAAACAACTTTGCCGTGTGTGTGATGCAATATCTGTTATGGACCTAAGCCCACCTAATATCAATACCACCACAATGGACCAAGTAAGATTTCAATAGTTAGCAAAAGGCCCAACAAGGGAATATGACCAGCAGTCTCTAATCGATCGGATCGAGCAAGATATAAACAAGACGGCATGAAGAGCATAGGGCATGAATGAATATTGTTAAGACTGTAATGGTTTCTTCTTCTCATCTTCAATTCTTCTCGTTATTTCTCATCTTCTTTTGTAATGATTGATTTCTTCGGTTGTAATATTTCACTTTATCAATAAAATCAAGTTGTGATTTATGCATTCGTTGAAGCTTGATTGTGCTAATATCGAATAAATTCAATGGTGTAATTTTAACTTAAATATTTAAAGTAGTTAAGTAAATATTGTATGTTTTGTACCATGCTTCTAGCTTCTTGGTAGAAGATGTTTCCGTTTTTATATAATATCTCTTTCAGTAGTGGACCCATAATTTCTTTTCATGAGGGAGCGATTAAAAGGCTAAACCAGAATTTTATTGGGGCGCCCAAGATTTTCAAATATAAACGAACACTAAAATACTTTTTATGAAGCACAGCTGTCCTCTTTCTTTGTGTTCGTCCACCTGAACTCTGGCCCAGAATTCATGGTTTCTGTTGGTGGGTTACAACGTGGTTAAGTTAATGGACCTGCAAATTAACTCATTTCAGTCATTCCGTTTAGACTTTAGATAACTAGACCTCTTTCATTATAGCATAGCAAATAAACCAAAAATCAGGTAATCTTGTAATTTGAACCCTCATTTTTAATTTTTAATTTATCATTTTAACTCTTTCATTTTCCCAAACCTACAAGATAACTAAACAAATTAATGGGTTTCAATAGCAATATTGAAATCATTAATATGCGATAAAGTTGTGTAGAATGAACCTGATTAAAATTTTCATTGTCATTGCCACTCAAAATCTCATCAAACATATATAACTTGGGTAAGGTATCATATTCGTAAAAAAAACCTATAGTTTGTTTTGTACATGAAGTGATCATAAGTTTATTTTGCGCTAACCATATAGAAGGTCCGTTACGAGTGGACACTGATAAATCACAAGCTCTGAGACTCATGGAGGGATCATAACTAGCATGCTTTGCAACACACGTAGCTCAAATACACATGAATTTACTAAAGCATTTAACTAAATCATCAACACGACCATATTAACAGCCTGTACAAGTTTCAGTAAAAAGTTAGATCAAATACGATAATAATACAAACTCTAAACTTGGTTACGATTAATGATAATTAGTTAACTAACCATAAATCAAAGTAATCTAACAAGTTGTCTACGTAAGATTCTTCGTTTAAAATTATTAAATAAATAAAACCACCTTTTTTTTCCATATATAATCTGTTCCGTTACATACCTTCAAAAACATCAGCCAACATGAGGCTTCTGTCTCCGTACACGTGCAATTTGGGCCGTCTGTTTGCTTGCCTCTGACACCCGACATCCTTGCTGCTGTCTTTGTTCGGTCAGCACACCAGCAGAGGCTGCATCCTCAAAAGAACTTGACAGAGTTCATCAGAAACTGTCGTACGAGGTGTCCAACAAAATAACCGCCAAAATAATATTGTCTATTACTAGTGTGGGCCTCTTTTATTCATCCCACTAATTAGTTCTTAGCCCAAAGAGTTTAATTAGTACATATGAATTAAACCTGGCCCAAAGTTAGATTTAATTCGTGCATCTAATGGTGCACAAATCGGGTTTTTCAAACGCCCGGTTTCAGGTATGATCGAGTATCAAAAAATCGGGTATTAGAAAATAGGGTATTGGCAATACCCGGGTCATGTTCGGGTCCGGGTATTGCTTCTAAAACCCATACCTTATGTATCGCGTTCGGGTCGGGTATAGAACCGGGTATTCTAGGTTCGGGTCGGGTATAGAACCGAGTATTCTAGAACCGTTTCTAAAACCCGGGTATTTGATTACCCTACTTCCGGGTATTGAAGAAACCCTATTTTCGGTTTTTTTTTTGTTTTTTTTCGGGTTTTTTTATATAGAAAAACTTTTTACCTTTTTAGGGGTATTTTTCAGGTGAATTCGGATATAGATCGAGTACTTGAAAACCCCGGTTTTAGATATTGGAAAAACCCGGTTCCGAGTATGGATTCTGGTTTTTGGGTATCACCGGGTACAAATTGGGTCCGGTTCGGGAACGAGTTTTGGTACTAAAATGCATACCCTATACGTACCTACGGGTAGGGTCAGGTTCGGGTTTGGGTATTAACAACCGGTTCCGGGTTTATTTTCGGGTCCGGTTTCGTGTTCGGTTTTTTTTTCACCTCTACATCTAATCCACCAATTTGTTTCTGTGAGCTTTTACAAATGTTGTATACTTGTATGAGCAGTTCTACAACCATATTCTAATAATAATGTTGATTTTCTTTGTTTTTAACCTAAATGCCATAACCATCTTTATAAAATAAAATGAGAAACTAGTATAATAAGAACTAAGACTATAAATTATATCACTATTATATGAAAATTGGGTGTTATTGAGTTAGAGTATCAGGCTCTTCTCCACAAGTTAATGCTATATTAGTTAGCTAACCATTTTACGGTCAACCCACTCTGTAGTGTGATAATATTGTCGCTATATATCTAGCTGCCAATCCAACATTTAGTCTGTGTACGAACTAATGTTGTAAAAATTGCTAGTCGGTAGTCAGACGGTGAGGTGGAGACTAATGATTAATTGGAATTAATCGAGATTTATCAGGAATATTTGGATAGGATTTTAATGTATATTTTTCAGTTTTATATAATTTTCAATTTTATACATACACAAACATATTTTGGTCGGACGTTGGCTAGAATCTCACTGGAAATCGCTAGTTTTGCTGGAATCTTGCAGAAAACCAATGATTTTGGTCGGAATCTCGCCGGAAATCATTGATTTTGGTCGGAATCTCGCTGGAACCTGCCGATTTTGGTCGGAATCTCGCCGAAAACCGCGATTTTGGTCGGATTTTACCGTTGACCGATTAATTAGCCGATTAGCCCAAAATTAATCAATGAAATGGGGACTAGCGATTAATCGGTGCCTAGTCGGGATTTTTGCAACACTAGTACGAAGCATATTGATATTGACTTACATTTCATCTGTGATACGATACTCTCACAGTATTTGCTGACCAGATGATTGTCTTTCACTCGGTTTGACACATTTCGATTAAAACATCACGTTAGTGCAACTTCTAACTTGTGAATCAAGGCATCTTATTACACCCCTTAGTCATCCATCATATTCCCTTAAATTGTACGTTGTTTAAAAAAAAAGAAAATACACATAATAAAATGTGTCTCATGTTTGGTCTCATACATACATTATGTTACATTGTATTGAGTGTATTTTAACAATTTCTACTAATTATGCTAACATGGAGAAAAGAACACATAAACAAATTTATTTAAGAAACACATATTAGTATCCGGAGAAAAGAAACATAAACAAAATAATTAAAAACATTTATACGTCATGCACAAACACAAGGACAACCAAACATCAATTTGGTAGATACTAAATACTTATAATTTTTTAACTGATCGTTCAGTACTTCATTAATAATACAACTAAATAAATCAAACATAACACTTATATATGTACGAATATTAAAGTACCAAGTAAACATACAACATGATTCTGTATCCGATTTTTGTAGGCTATAAACATGATTTTGTACATTAAAATTAATTCTAGGACTAACTTTTATATGTATTTGAATTGGCCATGTGTAATCTGTACATTTAAAATTAATTGTAGGACTCGCTTTCACATGCTTTTGCCCAATTTATTTGGTTTAGCCTGCCTTTTTAAATATAATAATAATTAGCATATGTAGGTATAGATGTGTATAATAATTCACATAATGCAGAATAACTCTAATGCTGAAACAACACATTACGCTTATTTGTTGAAGGGAACATAGGATATATGTGATAAAATATTAATTCCTAATTGAATATTTTATTTGAAGATTTTTGTTGAAACAAGACATTACCCTTATTAATTTGCTTAAATAAGACACCGCTGCTTGCCATCACCCCCGTTATTGTTGCCGTCGCCGCCATTGTCATTTTTGTTGTTAAATATTCTTTATTTTGAGGCATTGAATTTTGTCATTTTGATTTTATTCATTTGTATTTTCCTTATTATCAATCAATCCAAAGTACTGATTCGTTTTATCAAAATAGGGTAATCAAACATAACCCTAGAATGATAATGATCCGTTTTTTCTATTGTTCAGTTTATTGCATTACACTATATCAAAAAGATCCTACGAGCTTCCATGTAATTACAATGTTAGAGTACGCGTCTTATAAATGGGGAGATGGGGGGGGGTTGCTTTTTGTCGCCAGAGATCTCTTTGAAGAATATTATTATATTGTGTTGTGTGTGATATATATATAACACCACTACACCTTAAAACTAAACCCACTCCTTGCTGATTGTGCGGCACATGACACACAACACTTTATTTTGTAGCCCTCCACTACACGTGACCTTAGAAACTTAGAATAGATTTTCTGAACCAAACATGAAACCAAAACCCATCACAAAAAGAAGTCTTTGTTTAGGTCAATAATAATTAAAAGTCGTCAACAACATGATTAATTGATGAAATGTCAGGTAACTTTCAAGGTAAAGAAAGGTCATGGTCTACGTAACTTTTTCTTTTTGGAAGTTTCACATCAGCACTCAAGATGGATACTTTTGACTTTTTACCTTTGAAGTCACCAACCTAGACTCCTGTGGCTTTGGTGCATGCATGTATGTAAATATGCCGCCGACGTTTGAATAGTTATTGCCTCAAACCCATACTTTCCAAAACCAAACTTTACGTCTTATCTAATTTTCAAATTAAAAATAAACCTAAACTGTGGAAACATTTATACAATCCAACGTACTTTAGTAATATTTATTATTCCCATGCTTTAAAGTTTGATTTATGACGAAAAAATGTATGGTTGGTTTAGAAAGTTTAGGTGAGGTCACATTTTGTGGATATGAAAAGACTTCTAATGAGATTTATTCGGAGACAAAGCACGTACAAAAGGTGGTGATGTTACCTAACAAAAACTAGGGTTCAAGCATCACAACAAACAAAAGGGTGAAGAAAAAAATTAGCTGTTAAAAAAACAGTTATGTAAAAAGGAAAACTTTTAACATTTTTAATATTTAAGTTGGATATTTACATGTTTTAGTTGAATGATAAAAATTGAGTCACGTTAAGAGTTCATTGTCACTAAAAAAAATAGAATTGTAGCAACGACAGGTGTCGCCTCTAAAACTTCGATTTCTTATAGTGTGGTTTATTTGGTTTCCATTTATTCGGTTTGAAGATGTTTCTGTAAAAATCGAAAACCAAAACGAATTCAGGTATTTCAAATCGAACTGAAAGTCGAATTCAAAATTTCGAATATACATAATTTCTTTTCTACTTTTTATAGGTAATTTTAGTTTTTTTAACCATTTTTTGTTATTGAATTGAGTACTAATTAAATTCTATATGGATCTCTATAAATGAATAAATGATAAAACTTAAATAATCATTCTCTCTTAGTCGATTTGAACCGAATTCAAAATTTTTAAACCGGGAATCCGAATTGGTGAAGAAACACTAAGTGACCCCGGCAGATTACGGATAATCTGGGGGTTAAGTAGATGTTTCCCACGAGGGTTAGGTCTGGCAAAGATGGTTGTTCTTCCGATGACCTGCAAAACAGACACCGTGAGCTCGTCACTGAGAAGGGGGGGTTCATCCTTATGACCACTCTCCGGCGTGAGAATCAGACTAGATTGCTCTGAATATAAGTGTATATTAAGAGAAATAGCTAGAGCAGATATGTGAGTATGAGATAAGATGTGAGGGTATAAGATAGTATATGATACCGTTCCAAGGTGTTGGAGTATTTATAGCCGAAGGTAGGTTTCCAAGCAGGTACAGCCGGCTGTATAATATTCCTTTTCTACCAACTGTGGGCTACGCACGTGCCGTGCTGGTGGTTGGTGGGTAGGCAGCGGCTGATAGTGACATGGCCGGCTGTGTACTATTCCTTTTCCACCAACTGCATGCTATGTACGTGCCACGATGAGGGTTGGTGAGTAGGCAGCGGCTGATAGTGACATTTTGTACTAGAGCGTGCTCCTCGTCGTACTGTTGTCAGTGAGCTGTCACCCTGTGATGGGCTGCTTTGGTCAGATCTTGTCTATTTTGTCCATACCTTGGCAGGTATAGTACAAAAGATCCTCCAGAAGCGTACGGACTGGCTCATTTGGGCGGGAGTATTCCCGCCTTGCTCATTCCTTCTTCAGGTGACATTACTGAATTATTGAGAGTTAGTGCATTGTGCGTGTAGCCTTACTATTAGTGCGGGTAGCCTTCCCTGATGGCTTGTATCCGCAGCTGCGGGAACAGGCGGGGTACTTCACCATTGGGAGGCTTTTCCTGCGGGAACAGCTGGCGTACTGCGCGTAAGGTCTTCATCTCTCTGAGCATGGTGGGTCCTGCGGAACCAGTTGGTCTTTGCGCAGACGTCTCTCTTTAAGGTGAGTTGCGGGTCCTACTGGGCTCTGCTGGGACCTACCTCTTCAGTTTTTGTTTAAAACCGAACCCAAAATCGAATGTGTGATTCGGTTCATTTCTAAACGCTTAATTTCGTTTCTATCTAATAAGGGGGTTGCGGCGCAGCTTGTTGCCCGTTTGCCTGCCACTTTATTGTAATCGTTTTATAGTAAATTATATTTAAATCTTAAGTATTCTTAAAAAAAAAAAAAAAAAAAAAAAAAAAAAAATCTAATAAGTAATCATGTTTCATCATGTGTTTATAGTTTTTGACATTAGAAACTGTTTTTTTCTTTTATATAAATTTTCAAAAGAAAAAAAAGGATGTTTCCTTGAAGTCAAATGATTCACGTGCAAAGTTTCAATGGTTTTGACGAACACCAAAATGAAAAGCGTGTGGCGACCAATTTCTTAAATAGGCTTTAAAGTTTACGTGTTAACGTAAACGTACATACCCCATGTATTTACCACTTCGATCGATCACTTCAAACATATAACCCACTTGTGAGTTGTGAGTTGGGACTTGTGAGTTGTAATCGTATCATGCATTCATGCCACACGTTTTGCATATAATTTATAAATACCTACGCAACCAACATCCGTACACATGAATCATGGATATCCAACTTAAGATATCCAACATGCATGATTATGTGTTTTATTTTAAGCTAAAACAATATTTATTGATTTAGTTTATAAAGTGCCGTACGTATTTGTTAAAACATGTTATATGAATGGTTAGTTGATCCAGCTTTTATTAATTATCTTGATTCATAGCCAAACGTGTTTTTTATTTACTTTAGCCCATAAGACTAAGATTAACATTAAACAACCAATTTTATGCAAGCCGGTTTGATTTTGAAGATAGAAGGTAGTCAAGAGCCTGATCTTGAAAAAGAAGGTAAAAAAATACGATCTTATGATTTGAAGTAAGAGTAAGAAATCAGAAACCGTTTTGATCTTATTAGCAAGGAAAAGAGCAATTTAGAAACCCAAATTGGATTATAGCTAGAGCAAGAAACTCGTTTTTGAGTTAAAGTAAGGAAGCAAGAACAGATAAAGTGAGAAAGAAAATAAACAAGAAAACATGAAGAAACATGAATGAAGATCGAGAAGAAGAAAGAACGATCATGACATGTCTGGTTGGTTTCAAGAATAATGGGACATATTGAAAGTTAATCTTGAAATATGATATCGTGAAAGTTGAAAAAATAATTTGAAAGACTTAAATTAATTAGTATTTAATAAATATTTTGAATGTAGTATATTTGATCTATTTGCAAGTTTATCTAGTCAAAGTTTGGAGTTAAGTAAATTAGTTAGTATTTAATTAATATTTTGAATGTTTAGAATTATCTCTTTAGTTTATTTGACTTTTTTGCAAGTTTATCTAGTCAAAGTTTGGCGTTTGAGTTTGAGCACGTTATGGTTATGTTTAGGTTAAGTAGGATTAGTATCGTTTATTTTAGTATAAATAAATGGGTTATGGGTCATTGTAAGTGTGTCAAAAATTATAATAAACATAAAAGAGTTGATCTAGTTGAGATCAAATTCTATGTTTGTGTTTTTAGACCTGATTTTCAACAAAATGAACAGTTAAAACACCAAACACCAAGTTTGATTAAAGTTTAAGTATAACTCGTTGAGATGGTTGATTGTTAAATTAGTTAGTTTTTAGTTAAAGGTGTCTCTCATAACCCGATTGCAAGTTCCATATATACTAATATTATACTCATGAGATATACGTTTGAGTCATAAAGTATTAAAGTGGGTACAAAAAGGTCATGGGTACTTTTGAAGTTTGAACACGTACTTGTTGCAATTGTCTGTTATAGATTTATATATATTGAATGGTTGTTAGCATACGTTTTGGGATTTAATATTTCAAGCTGAAGTTTGTATGGCGAGCGTGACCAGAAGTGGAATTTAAAATACATGTTATGCTAGCTGGCTAAGTAAAGTTAAAAATAAAAGAAAATCAATTTTTCAAAATTATTCATACGCAGTGACGAATCTTAGAATCACTTTTGCTTGTAGAGGCAACTTATCATATAAAAAGACGCTTAACATACAAAATACTTTTGTGCTATAATTAAAATAGTAATTATGAATGTAATAATTAATCACTTATAAAAATTAAATAATTACGCAATATATATAACTAATTACGCTCAATAATATAAAAGTAATTATAAAACTTATAAAATGATCATGCAACCTATATTACTAATTACGTAACCTATATTTAATCATTTGTACACTTTGTACGGTAAGGGCCTTTTGTATACAAACGTTTTCCTTGGTCCTTATAACTAAATCCTTATTTCGTCCATCTCAATTTCTTGAATCCATACTTCAATCAAAAATTTTCTTACTTTTTTATTTATGAAACGACTGTTGAATTGTAGATATCCTCCTTTAGTTGCACAAATCGTGAAAGTCATTGTGCAGTCAAACGCAAATCTCACCTTAAAAGACACTTTTCAAGTAGTTAATATCACATTTCTCCTTCAATCGCTCATTCGAATCGATGCCTCCATAGAATCGTAAGGTGAATCTAACATAATAGGAAATCAATCCTTTTTGGTTTTCCATTTTTCACTTGGATTAAACATCTTTTGGATGCATTATTTTTCCTTTGTTTTAGGTTGCGATTAATAAGGGAGCTGATTATTAGATTTCTCTTGTTTCATGTTGAAAGTATCAACTAGATCGGGCGGACTACATTAGTACATTGTATAACCATGCAAATTTTATTTTACAAATGCAATTTTTACTGACTTATAATACGATTTAACCACCGTATAAATAAAACAATTAAGTTAAATAATAGGTGTACTCAAATCAGTCGGTTATGCATTGATGATGAATTGATGGTTCATGCATGTTAACTTTTTATTGTAACTATTAAACTAAGAAAAGATACAACTTTTATCATGTAAAACAGAGATTGATTTGAAATAGATCGACTTTTATGTGCATTGGATGATGGAAGTGTCGTTGTGTTTATAAGGTACGTAGCAAAGAGACAGAATGATGAGAACAGTGGTCCATTGGTTTAGTCACTTTTTGGCTAAAGTGATTAAAGAGACGGTGGATTAGCTTACTGTCTCATCCAAAATTGGATAGAGGGACATAGCAATTATGCTTGTTCTTTTTCAACTTTCGAACCATGGTTAGGTAATCAGGTTTGTATCACTAAGACTGGTTTGGAAATGTAATTTAATTGATTTCGCCTAACCATTTATTTAGAAATGACATTTATTTGTAAGTTTTATATATTCAAATATTTTAAAAAATAATAACAGTATCATCTTCCATCTCCTCCATAGCTCCATTTATAAATGATACTTACTCCATAATTCTATGTTTTATCCATCCGTGGGTGTAATTGTGTAAATGAGTTAATAACGAGCTTGGCTAATTGTGTAACTTAAAAAATCTCAAGTTTGATAATAGTTAGTTCCAATCTTTGGTCGTGGTAAAATTATAATATATTGTATTAGATAAACAACATATATGTAAATAACTAGTTTTTATCCCTTGTATTACGGGGTTGTTTTATATTGTTTGTTCTAATATTTATATATTTTTTGAATTTATATTTTTTTTATTGTATGAAAGTTAATAATATACTTATGGTTTGATGATAAATTGTTTCACAAATAAATAAGATGTTATAACCCAGTTTAAAAGCTATATGGTTTTGATAAGACCCAAGACCCGTTTATTTTTTTTACTATAAAATTGGTTTTTTAATTAAAAATAATATTTATGAAAGTTAATAATATACTTATGGTTTGATGAGACCCAAGACCCGTTTATTTTTTTACTATCAAATTGGTTTTTTAATTTAAATAATATATATCTTTTTTAAAATAAATAAGATATTATTTTTTATTATATCATATTTTATAAGATTTTTACATCAATAATTTGGTGAGAAAATTTTTTTAATTTAATGAGATGTTATAACCCGTTTAAGGAATATATGGGTTTGGTAAGACCCATACCCATGAATTCGGGTCAAATGCATGAGAAGTCTCCATTTAAAAATCAAGCAAATCTGGTGACTCCAAAAAAAGGAGGAGCAACCACATCGTGACACGTAGGATTTTTTTGTCTTCGTTTATATATATTATAGATAGGCTATGGGTTAATCAAGCGGATGCATTTTTAGATGTGGAAATACATAGGTGATAAACTAGTTTTATTAGTTTATGTTAAAAGTATTTATGGTATTGCGAAATTTAAGTGACTTAGCGTCTAGTAATAATCATACTACAAGGGAGATAAAATTATCTGTACTGACAATAATCAACCTCAGTTATATAGTAAGATTATGTGTGGACATTCAACGGAGTCGTGAACGGATGAATTCATCCACCTGGCTCGAGCACACCACAACGGTCACGCTTCAACGGTTGTCATGAACGGATGAATTCAGCCAGTTAGCCCAAGCGAATAAAGAAAAATTGTGGGTTTGGCTCGCGCAAATGTCTAGTGGACCACAACGAGGGTGAAGCGAACGAAAATGGGTGATGGGTGTTTTGGACAAAAATCTGTTAAGGATAATGTATCCAAATCTGTTAAGTGATGTAAGGTGCTAAATTGATGATGACAAGTGTATAAGCGTAATATTGGTGAACACAATGATTTGATCACGAGTGAAAAAGCCCTTAACCAAAATAGTCTTACTTCGGTCAAAACTTATCAAGGCAATCGTTGGTAAAATAGCTCCGGTCAAGGATTAATAGGATAGTCTTTAGTCGAAGTACTTTAATCAATGATCAACAAGGTAACCTTTGGTCGACGAATATATGGTTATCTTGGTCTCCGGCACAAAAAACCTCCGGACGGTGAAAACTATCACCGTCAAGTTTATTAATGAACAAAAGGTGATTACAAACGTTTTTGAAGTATATGATCGAGATTACAAAGAAAGCTAGTGTAGAGAGAGTGTTTTTTTCTGCTCTAGTGTGTGTAAGTACATGTGTTTTCCTACTCGATCATAACTCGTTTAAATAAGATAACAATAATAACAATATCTCCTAAATACACGGAAGTCTTCCACTTAGCCGCTCCACGATCTTTGACCACGTGCCAATAACCCTCCAGTAGCGATATAAGCGGTAGACCAAGTCTAGATACCGTTGTTGTTATTTAAACATCAATCTTCTAGAGAATTCGTCCATAATCAGCTATGTTGAATTAGGATCCTGAATCCACGTTCCAGCTATAGGATGTCCCGTGAGGATAACTCGTACAAGTACATTTTAAAGTTGCTATACCTGTCTAATACATCACCATACTAAACGCAATCACTAGTAAACAAATAATACCGAGGATCGTCGATCCTATATATACTGACGTATATTTCAAGAATAAACTATCCATAAGACAGTTAAGGATAAAGGATCCTCAGTATAAAAATCGTGGCCTAACACTTGCCCCCAAAATGGCGGGTGACAATGGAACACAGCTGTCATTTTGAAATTCAAAATCACTATGAAAACTGATGGATGGGACGGTTTTGCCAGAAAATTTACCATTTAGCCCCCAAGGTTAATTATAACCGTTTATATATGCCGTCCTATATATTTGATTATATACATACCTTCTTCCGACGCATCAAGTATTCTTCTAACCTTTCTATCTTATTTTCTTTAACCATGTCCGCCGCTTCTTCTTCTTCTCCGGCCCCTTCTAAACCTTCTGAACAGTCATCCGGTGGTTCCGAACTAGTAGAAATGGAACCCCAATGTCTGCTCGCCAATCCATCTTCTGAAATTTGTAAGCTTACGGATCCCAAGGTCAACAATTTTCGCACGTTGTTTCCTTCAGAAACCCTGTTCTGACCCTACGAATCCAGCATTAGATGCGATGTTTACTTTAAGGTTTGGGTCTGCTTTCCGGCAACTCCCTTTCTTATCGGCTATAAATACCCTTTTCCGCTTTTACCCAAAGTTTTTTTGATTCTACCGGCATATCTTACATACAAGCTATGCCGATGATCTGGAGAGTTCTTAGCACTATCGAAAGAATCATCAAGGATGAAAAAATCGAGTTTGGCCTTCCGGAGTTGTCATATTTGTATACCCTCACTACCTTCGGTTCTGCCCGTTTCATCTTCAAATCCAAGCCCCAACAGCCCCATCCGATTTCAAAAGCCACTTTGAATGATTCCGTGTGAAAGAATCAGTTTTTCTTCGTAAAACGCGACTTGATACCAGGGGGAACTGACCTTCCTTCAACATGGGTCACGAAGGGTAGGATCCCGGATCCTTAAGGAATAGCAGGATCCTTTATTCTTCAATCTTTATCCTTATGCTACTTTTGTTGTTTGCAGTTGAGAACTTCGCTTCATTGAGCAAACTACCTGGGCCAGAAGAGAAAGCAAAACGGTTCCTGGAGCTGGATACCGAAGTTAGAACTTTTCAAGCTCGATTTGTTGAAGGCTTTTGTGATATCCCCTCAAGTTCAAGCATGTCAAGTAAGTTAATAATTTTAAAGTAATCAGAATAAAATGGAACACTTATCTGTCGATTTTTCTTCCACAGACACCAAGAAATCTGGAAAGTCTGCCCTCAAGTTCTCCCTAGACGACATTGATTGTATGGTGACTTCTCCCCTGTCAAGAAGGAGACTTCAAAGGCAGGCACCAGCTCCGATCCCAAGACTGCCACGACCAAGGCCAAATCCGCAGCTTCCAAGAGGAAAATATCCTCTGATCCCGAGACTCACTGTGACATCGTCTGCTCTGTAAGTATACCGTATTTCCCCTTTAGTGATTTAGGATCCAGTATTGTCCCAATCTTGATATGAAATTTATTGATAGGCTGTGATCGCTATGAGGGACCACTATGAAAAGACTATCCTTCAGATGAGCGAGAAAATGGCCGGGATAGGGAAGGCTGTGGTTGCTAAGGACAAGGCGATGGTCCATCTTTCCAATGAGAAGAAGCAACTGGAGGATCAGCTATCCTTGGTCGAAGCCCAACGTCAAGAGGCAATGGAGCAGGCAACTGATGAAGCCAAGGTGTGGGTTGCTAGGTCGATCTTCCAAGCGCGGATCAAGATGGTGACGGAGGCCGGTGATCCCACTTTTGACAAGTCGGCCTGGGATGTGGAGAAATGGAAGGCTGCTCTTGACGACCTTGGTGGTGAGGACGACGAGGAGATGATTGAGAACACCGAGGCTGGGACTAGTGGCGTTAAGGAGGTGGTTGAAGCTGGCAAGGGGGAAGGTGATGCTGCGGTTGAAGATGTAGTCTAAGTGGGCGATGAAGGATATTAAAGACAAAGCCCGAGCCCACTTTTTAATTTGGTGTTGTTGTTTTTATGAACAATTTCTATGGTCTGTAATAAACAATAGTATTTAGAATAAAGGATCCATGATCCTTAAGACAATCGGCGGGGGTGACAAAGGTGGAGGGATCCTCTGTTTGTGGGGATGAAGCCTTTGTTGCCCCTGTTTTTAATTTTCCTGCACTTTTAAACTGTTAGTAACTTCTAATTAACCCGGATGGATGGTCCATCTTTTCGTATGGTGAAGTCCGGGTTAAGGAATTTTGGATAAGTCCTTGGGGCTTATTCTAATTAATATAAAAATCTTTTGACTATCTACTTGTAACAAAATTTGTTAGATAAAAGTTTAGCATTGTTATTAGTTTGATAAATAATCTTGAGTAAAAGATTTTAAAAATCATTTAGGATAGAATATCCTTAAATCATAAATCTTAGGATAAGACATCTTTATTAATTAACAAAATTTATATAAGGAAAATTTTTCAAAGGGAAAATTTTAAGATAAAGTATCCCGAGATCAATTTAAGGCTTTAGTTATCAAATAACTTTTAAAAGAAAAGTCTTTCTAACCGAAATATCCAAAGTTATTGCAATAAATATCGAACTTAAGTTAATTAATAAAGATCATACCAGAAGGTCTAGATAGACCTAAGTTAGCAGAAATGTTGAATTCTCAACGATCCTTGAAGGAAAAGCTTTAGGATCCGGGATCCTTGTTTTTTTGATCTTCGCAGAAAACTTAATAATTATGTGGCAAATAATTCATAATGTTAACTGAGATCAAACTCATTAAGCTGAGGACAAGCCCAAATAATAAACTGGGGACATGCCCAACAAATATTCTGGGGACAAGCCCGTGCAACTGGGGACAAGCCCATAAAATAAACTGGTGTTAAACTGGCGACATGGCCCTTGAGAAGAGGTGAAAACCCCTTAAACCTTAGGATTAAACTGGCGACAAGGCCCTTGAGAAGAGGTGAAAACCCCATAAACCTTAGGATTAAACTGGCGACAAGGCCCTTGAGAAGAGGTGAAAACCCCTTAAACCTTAGCAAATGGTACGTCCACCATATATCGTAGGATCCTCCATATGGCCAGAAACAACGAAATTGTCAGCCACTACGCTGCCCCGAACTATACGATGGATAGCTTGCGCAACTGGCGATCTTGAGAAAGGTGAAAACCTTTAAACCTTAGGGGATATGACCATCGGGGGTCATATCCAGTCATGGGCAAGGCCATGGAAAGTAGTAAAGTACCTTATATGTAAAGGAGAGGTGGCCAACCTCTTGAACATCAAATGAATCACTACAATCCTGCATGGTTACTCAAAACTTGGAAAAGATAAAGTGTTAAGAATATATTATCCTTAAATTAATAATAATAAATTAAAAAGAATAATAGATCAGAAAGATGTTACCGCTTTAAGGATCCTAGATCCTTTTTCTGGATAATATATCTTCTCAGGATAGTGGATCCTGATCAGAAAAAATATTTCTAGAGGTGGATGGCATTCCATGCTCTTCGTAACCTGTTGCCTTCCATTGTGAGCAAATGATATGCCCCATTTCCTGCTTCCGACTCAATTTGATAAGGTCCTTCCCATTTGGGCGCTAGTTTCCCATCAGCTGGATTTTTGTGTTTTGGAAGGCTTTCCTTAATACTAGATCTCCTTCTTGAAATCTTCTGAATCTGATATTTGTGTTATATGCCCCAGCTACCTTTTGTTGATAAGCTGCCATTCTAATCTTTGCTAGATCTCTGAGTTCTTCTATAGTATCCAAGTCTTCAAGAAGGATTTCTTCATTGGCTTCAGGATCACGGATGCTGGTTCTCCAAGTAGGAACCACCATTTCTGTGGGAATTACTGCTTCTGATCCAAACACCAAAGAGAAGGGTGTCTGGCCTGTTGCATTTTTTGGTGTAGTTCTGTCTGCCCAAAGAACATAAAGAAGTTCTTCAGCCCATTTTCCCTTCTTGGATCCTAGCTTCTTCTTTAGATTGTTGATGATGATCTTGTTGCTAGACTTTTCTTGACCATTGGCTTGAGGGTAAACTGAAGTAGAAGTAATCATTTTGATGCCCCAACTGTCACAAAAGTTAGTGGTTCTTTTCCCGATAAACTGGGAACCATTGTCACAAACAATTTCAGCGGGAATACCAAATCTAGTTATAATATGTCGTTTAATAAAAGATATTTCTTTGTCCTTTGTTATCTCCCCAACTTCCTGTTCTCCTATTGCTGGCGCGAGAATGTGGATTATTGGGATTTTCAAATCCTCAGGAATCTTCAGGGATGAGGCTAAGTTTGCTAAGGCATCTGCCCCAGCGTTTTCTTCCCTCGGTACCTGTGTAATACTAAATATTTCGAAGGATTTCGATAATTCCTTCACAACATCTAAATATTTCATTAGTTTATCACCTTTAACAGCATACGAACCGTTAAAGTGATTAGTTATCAATAAAGAATCTACATAAACTTGAAGATACCTGATCCTCATGTTTTTGGCTAATTGCAAACCTGCGATTAAAGCCTCGTACTCTGCTTCATTGTTTGTTGCCTGGAACTCACAAGCTATGGACTGGGGTAATATGTCCCCCTGTGGCGATTTCAGTAGGATCCCTAATCCTGTTCCTCTCACGTTGGATGCTCCATCTATGAAGAGTATCCAAGGATCCTTGGTCTTTTCCAGTTGTTGGACTTCCAAGTCAGCTTCTTTTTGTAGATCACTAGTGAAATCAGCCACAAAGTCCGCTAGTGCTTGAGACTTGATTGTTGTTCTTGGCTCGTATTGGATATCATATGCACTTAACTTTACAGCCCACTTAGCCAATCTACCTGATAACTCTGGTTTTCTAAGAACATTCTTTACAGGATAGTTAGTTCTTAAAAGAATAGGGTGAGTTTCAAAATAATGTCTCAATTTATTAGAGGCCATAATAAGTGCAAGAATTAGTTTTTCTAAATGAGAATACCTGGACTCCGCATCTAAAATACTTTTACTTACATAGTATACAGGATGTTGTTCACCTTCATGATCTTTTACCAAGACTGCACTTACTGCACTTCCTGACACAGCAAGATATAGATACAAGGATTCTCCATCCACAGGCTTCATCGGAGCTGGAGCCGAGGATAAGTAATCCTTCAGGGCTGTAAGCGCAGCTTCATGTTTTTTAGTCCACTCAAACGTCTTGTTCTTTCTAAGGATATCATAGAAGTCTTTGCACTTCTCGGAGGATCTTGAGATGAACCTATTTAAGGCTGCTATTCTTCCGGTGAGTCTCTGGACGTCTTTTGGCATTCGTAGGAGACTTGAGATTGAAAATGGCTTCGATCTGCTCTGGGCTTTCTTCAATTCCTCTTTTTGTGACCATATATCCCAGAAACGTTCCGGCCTTAACACCGAAATGGCATTTGGACGGATTTAGTTTCATGTTATAATGGTCAAGGATATTGAATGCTTCCTCCAAGTCCCTGAGGTGATCCCCTGCCTTCTTCGATTTCACCACCATATATCTATGTATACCTCCATAGTCTTGCCCAATTGGTCCTTGAACATCATGTTGACTAGTCTTTGGTACGTCGCTCCTGCATTTCTTAGTCCGAACGGCATAGCAGTATAACAATATATGCCGGTTTGAGTCATGAACGTTGTATCCTCTTGATCAGATGGTTCCGTCTGAATTTGTTGGAATCCAGAGGAAGCATCCATAAAGGTTAGCATTTCATGTCCAGCCGTTGCATCCACCATGGCATCTATATGTGGTAATGAGAAAGGATCCTTGGGGCATGCCTTGTTTAAATCCATGAAATCGACACACACCCTCCACTTTCCATTTTTTTTAAACAACGACCACATTAGCTAGCCATCAAGGATATTGAACCTCTCTGATCATACCGGCCTTAAGAAGTTTTTCAACTTCTTATTGTATGATCTTGTTCCTTTAGGAGCGAATTTTCTTCGCTTCTGATGGACGGGTTTTACAGAAAAATCAAGGCCTAGCTTATGAGTGATTACCTCTTTTGAAATACTTGTCATGTCGGAGTGCTTGAAGGTAAAAGTAGATCTTTTTCGTGCTAAGAAGGATATTATATCCTCCTCGATCTTACTGGGGATACTGGATCCTAGGAACACCTTTATTTCTGGATCCTCAGGGTCCAATGATACTTCTTTAAGGTCTATCTCCCGAGCTTCCAACACGTCCCTAGGATATTGCTGTAGTTGCTATGCTATAGTTTGTTTGGCTGTTTGCTTCATTGATGAAGAATAGTAGTTTGTGGCCTCCGCTTGATCACCCACTATCTTCACGACTCCCCAAGGGGTAGGTAGCTTGATGCATTAGTGATACATTGAGGCTACTGCTTTCATTCCATGGAGCCATGGCCTACCTAAAATATCATTACAATAGGAAAGGTTATTTATAACACAAAATTTTTTATATGAATTTAACCCTTCAATATAGATTGGCAGGTTGATGTCTCCCAATGTCTTCTTAGTTTCGCCACTGAAGCCGACCAGCACCAATGTTCTAGGGATGATTTCTGAATCCGGGATGTTCATCTTCTTGAGGACATCATGTTGGATTATGTTGACCGAGCTGCCACCGTCCACTAGGATCCTGCGCACATAATGGTTAGAGATAAATAAAGTAATAATCAAACCGTCATGATGAGGATCCTGAATGTTCAGCTTGTCTTCCTCGTCGAAGAAGATTCTTTTGTCTGTTGTTAATGTGGTTGACACTATCGGATGATCTCCGTTATCCATCTTGATTTCCTTGGCGAATCTTTTTGCTGCAGAGAAAGAAGTTCCACATATGTCTGAACCTCCCCAGATGAAATTAATTGCTCGCACATCTGGCTTGTCTTGTTGAGGATCCTGGATCCTTGAATTGGAAAAGATTCTTTGATCAGTCACTCGAGTGGTGGGGATGAGTGGTCTTCTTTCATCATCCAACTCGAATTCTTCTATGGGACTTTCTTTGATAGCACAAGAATCTTGAAATAGTTCGCAGTCTCTAGAGACGAAGTTGATCACATGAGCATCCGGCGGTGGTGGTGTTGCTTTCTGTGAAAGATCTTCAGGATCCTGGATTTTGGATTTCTTCCTTCCCAAGAGTTCTCTAAAGTGACCCTTGCTCAAGAGGTACCCGATTTCTTTCCTTAAGGCGATGCACTCGTCTGTCGCATGGCCAAATTATTCGCGGAAGGCGCACCACTTAGACTTGTCTATGAAGCCGACAACTTTTTCATTCTTTTGGGGCCACCTTGCTTTTTCTCCCAGATCCTTCATGGCACAAATCAAGCCATGAGTATCTACAGAGAAACAATAGTCGGAGGTGCAAGGATAGCCTTCATCGTCATCTCCTTCTTCAACTGCCCGTACGTTCTGGTTGTTGAACTTGGCGTATGGCTTCGAATTGTTGTTCCTGTTCCAGGATCCTTTATTATTTTCGGGAGTTTCTGGTTTCGTTTGTCCCACGAGACGATCCTGGATCTTTTTATCTTCTTCTAAGCGGATGTACCTTAATGCCCTGCTTCTGACTTCATCTAATGTCCTGCATGGAGTCATCACTAAATCATCATAAAAAGGGGAGCTCTTTTGAATTCCCATCTTGAATGCTTCAACAGCAGTAGTCATATCAAGGTTTGGGATTTCTAGAGCTTCCTTGCCGAACCTGGTAACAAAATCCCTAAGGGATTCATCACTAGGTTGAACAACACGATATAAATCACTGGTCAACCTCTCAAATTTCCGACTACAGGAAAATTGAGTGTTAAACAAATTAACTAAATAAGAGAAAGATGTAACCAAGAAAGGAGGGAGACTTAGCAACCATTTTAGTGCAGCTCCCATTAGTGTTGCTCCAAATCCTTTACAAAGGCAAGCCTCTTTGAGCCTTTCAGGAACAGGATTAATTTCCATTCTTTCTCGATATTGGGCAACATGTTCCTCAGGATCGGTGCTCCCATCATACATCTTCATGTTGGGGGTTTGGAACCGCTTCGGAATTTCAGCATCACATATGGGCGGAGCGAACCTGGATAATTTGTGACTCCCCTCCGGTATTTCAGGAATTGGACGTATCACTCCCGGAACACTGGATATCATATCCTTTAGCTTCTGTAACTCCCTGGCCATGGCCTGGTTGATACCTGAATCCTGCATGGGAACATGGTTAGTATCAAAGGATATAGGATCGTACCAGTTACCTCTCTGTTGGGTGGAGTTTGGTATTCCAGATGAGTATCTAGGATAAGAGGAGTCGGCGATCGGAGTGGGTCCTCCAGAAGCTATGGTCTGCATGGGGATTATATCCCCTTCGTGGACTTCGGAGTATCGTTGCTGTTGGACTCCTGAGGATCCTTGATTCTGAAAAAAGGATCCTTGATGAGGATACGCTCCAGTAGATCCTGGCGGAAAGAAGGTTGACCCTTGTCGATAATATGAGGATCCTTGCCTTTGCTGACTCATGGATCCTTGATGGAAGTTAGATGACATTGGCTGATCTAACGAGAACCCTTGAGCTTGTTAACTCACGGGCCTCTGTTGAAGGATAGAGGATCCTCGCTGAAAGAGTGAGGATCCTTGAGTCTGCTGACCCACGGACCCTTGCTGAAGGATAGAGGATCCTGGTTGAAACATTGAGGATCCTTGAACATGTTGATCCATGGACCCTGGTCGAAGGATGGATGATCCTTGTGAGAACTGTGACATGGACTCTGGACTGCTGAAATCCAGCATCCTGGGCATCAAGGGGTGAGATCCTCAGCTGGCCTATTGTTCTTCCTAAGATCTTCTATCTCACGGAGGATCCTTTAGTTGGTCTTGTTCTGCTGCTCCATGTATGCTTTAACCTGCGAAAACATAGATGAAACATCACTGTTAGTACTAACCACCGGGGTAGCAGCAGCGGTTTTTGAGCTCTGGAAGACTGGTAGTTGCGTCTTGCTTCCAGCAGCAGCAAGTCGTTGCGTTCCCGTGATTGTCGGAGGCATCGGTGGCAAATTCCTCGATGAGACAGGAACCGTAGCCGGCATGATTGATGAAGCAGAGGTTGATTGAGAGGCCATTGATAGTGATATGGGTATGAAAAAGTTTAAAATGATAAGAATAATATGGATTATAGTACCAATTGCCCCACGGTGGGCGCCAAATTGTTTTGGACAAAAATCTGCTAAGGATAATGTATCCAAATCTGTTAAGTGAGGTAAGGTGCTAACTTGATGATGACAAGTGTATAAGCGTAATATTGGTGAACACAATGATTTGATCACGAGTGAAAAAGCCCTTAACCAAAATAGTCTTACTTCGGTCAAAACTTATCAAGGCAATTGTTGGTAAAATAGCTCCGGTCAAGGATTAATAGGATAATCTTTGGTCGAAGTACTTTAGTCAATGATCAACAAGGTAACCTTTGGTCGACGAGTATATGGTTATCTTGGTCTCCAGCACAAAAAACCCCTGTCGAGTTTATTAATGAACAAAAGGTGATTACAAACGTTTTTGGAGTATATGATCGAGATTACAAAGAAAGCTAGTGTAGAGAGAGTGTTTTTTTTCTGCTCTAGTGTGTGTAAGTACATGTGTTTTCCTACTCGATCATAACTCGTTTAAATAAGATAACAATAATAACAATATCTCCTAAATACACGGAAGTCTTCCACTTAGCCGCTCCACGATCTTTGACCACGTGCCAATAACCCTCCAGTAGCGATATAAGCGGTAGACCAAGTCTAGATACCGTTGTTGTTATTTAAACATCAATCTTCTAGAGAATTCGTCCATAATCAGCTATGTTGAATTAGGATCCTAGATCCACGTTCCAGCTATAGGATGTCCCGTGAGGATAACTCGTACAAGTACATTTTAAAGTTGCTATACCTGTCTAACACATCACCATACTAAACGCAATCATTAGTAAACAAATAATACCAAGGATCGTCGATCCTTTATATCCTTACGTATATTTCAAGAATAAACTATCCATAAGACAGTCAAGGATAAAGGATCCTCAGTATAAAAATCGTGGCCTAACAATGGGTTAGGCCCAGACGACGCTATGTGGCACGGTATGATATAATGAATTCATCCATTTGCGGCTCCGTTGAATGCCTATAACGTATAGCCTAATAGTGGACTTAAGAACTGATAAAAATTTTCAGTTTCAAAGTGACAAATGTGTACCTATAATGACACTTTTCTCTCTCAAAAACAAAATTTTCTCTCTTTTTATCACAAAGCCCAGTTTTAGACTTCCTTATCCAAGAACATCAACACACTCACCCTCTCCCCTCCGTATCAGTAATCTTATCCAAGAACATCAACACATTCACTTTCTCTCTCTCTCTCAAGATCATCAATTAAAGAAACTCTAAGAATTAAAACAACTTGATGGTGAAAGATCACATCACATGAGTTGAGTATAAAATGCGAATGACATGTGGTTCGTTCGTCTTACATGTTTTTGTTAAAATATACAAAAAGTTAGTTAAATTTGTAACCTACTTAGTGGAAGGATATACATTTTTCAATTACAAAAAAAATTCATATTACGCTTAGTGTATCTTTTGAAATACGACAAGACCCTAGTTAACTATTTAACGTTCATATCTATGAGTTTAACTCTAGTTTATGTCTACAAGCTTGATCATTTAAATGAAAATCTTGACATCATCCATCAATAAAAACCATTAATTGTTTTAAACCTTTTGTAACTGGAGTAATGAGAACAATGTTTAGGGGATATAAAAATATGTTGATTCCAACCTTTGCAAGTCCAGGTCAAGTTAATTAAATAATCACAAAATCAAGAAACTCTTAATGCTTTTTAATCCATAAAATATACTTTTATACAATTAACCAATTAGCCTACCTACACTACCGGTTTTTTAATTAACCCGCCATATGATCTATCTTAGCCCATTAATATTCCATTAATTTAAAATATAATAAGATTAATTATTTCATAATAACAAGAAACATGCAATTAGCACAAGTAAGATTCTCTATGTAAATAATAAATTATATAAGATTCGGGTTCAATTGTTAATCAACCGCCACAATAATGTAAATGAATTTATTTTATTAGTATAGCTTCTTAGTTTAGCAATTAGGTATCATTAATAGTATTTTAGAACTTTAACCGATACAAATTAAAAAGATATAAGCAAATACTATATCAAGACATCTATATATACATACAAATCATATTTCATTAGATGCATCAACCAATCAACATTAAGAAAAATTTTAAGAATGCATAATACTAACATGGTTGATGTCACAAATCGACCAAGTGATCTTCAGTTTCATGTTCATCTAAAGATAGCAGCAAGATTGTAGTCAACATGATCGCGTCGAGACAAACAAAAAACTTAAAAATCAATGATCGTGAAATAAAAAATAAATAACAGTGATTTTCATAGTCGTATCACAATTCGATTATGGATCAGCTGTAACACTTTAAGACATATTTCGTAAATCGACAAACTATTCAGCAATAACAAATCACTAGTCAACATATCTTTGAGCTAAAGTGAACATGTCATCATATATAATTACTCATAAATATTGCTATGCAAATAAACTTAATATTTTAAAGCCT
>NW_027501587.1:0-82103 GCF_021521415.1 Bidens hawaiensis | reverse complement strand
CATTATTCCTTGTTTAAAAGTTCCAAAATGAAGAACCAGTACAATTATCACATTATAAAAACACACCTTTCTCCATACAGAAACAGAAGGCTAAAATGCATGGTGTTCTTATACATTAAAAAAATAATTATTTCTCATTCAAAGTCTGGTCACAAACCTTTGACCAAGAGAAATCAAAGGACTTCTAGTTGACCACATCAAGAACAAGCTTACGGGACTTGAGAAACCGACCACCTCAAACGCCTGTAGTATGCAGCCTGAAGTAGGGCCAGTGACAATACAAATATCCACTTGAATCCCATCTGCACCATCCAACCAAAATCAATATCATTCATTAAAGATTACAAGTTTAACCTTAAGCTCAAATAAATTCTTTTGACTTGTAACTTTGAAAGATTTAGAGGAATTTACCAGTTTCCTTTCCTCCATTTCTGGTTCTGCAGCCCAGCTTAAGAATGAAACAATGTCTTTTCCCATCTGCAGCAATTAAACAAAAAAAAAGAATTAACTAAAAAAAATATTAGCAATCACAGTATATAAGAGAGAGAACAATTAACAAACCTGAGCCTCAGTTGCAGGAGTACCATCTTCATACTCAACAGCACCATCATTAAGCATTTTAGGCATTGCAATAGCTCCACCAGGGAAATAAGGATTATAGTGCAGACCTTCCCTGATCTGCAATATATATGTAGATTGGCTGTTAGGTGGATTGGAATTTAGGGATGAGCATTTTCGGGTACCGGGTACCAAATTCGGTAATCGGTACCGTCCGGATACCGGTACTGATTTGGTACCGTCTGGACCGAATCGGTACCAAGTTTTTAGTTTTCAGTATCGGTACAGTACCAGTATTTCCCGAATTTTGCATGAAATACCTCGGGTACCGAGCCGATACTGTACCGTACCGGTACCGAACCAAACATTTCAGTATCAGTACCGATACCAAATATTTCGAATTTTCGGGACCAGGATTTTCTTGATCGATACTGGTCGGTACCAGTACCATCCCAAGCTCATCCCTAGATTAGATAAGCAGGCTAAGTTTAACCAGAATTAAAAAAAAAAAAAAAGTCTGTTCGCAAAGTAAAAGAACTGTTGATACAAGAAGTCATAATTAATAAGTTACAGAACTAGCTATCAGCGTTATATTGATACGGTACTTTCCTTGAACATTTGACTAATCAACACCATGGTCAAAGCTGTATTTAAGATAACATTACTATTTTAACAATTTCATAATCATTTTTTATATGTTAACGATAGGCACTTTAATGAACTGAAAATTAAAATAACTACTAAACACTAGCCCTAGCAAACAGTTATCAAACATTAGGGTTATTTTGGACTTCAGATATAAATTCTTGGGCTTTTCTGGGTTAGGTGATATTTCCATAGGGTCCAAATGGGTATGAGAAAAAATAGAAAACTGAAGCACGGTTAGACTGTGCGATAGAAAAAAGAAGACCCAAATTGAACCTCATCTGCACCATTGCAAGCATGCCAAACCACGCACACCGTCTTCTTCCTTCAATAATTTTTTACTCTTCTCAATTTAGGGTGGGAGGGGTGCTCCTCCACACTACCCTGAGTTCTATCAATCCTGCCCTAACATGTCATGCATTCCATCAAATACCCTAAACCCTTAGCCGCACTCCTCTTAAATACCCTAAAATCCTTGACCGCACTCATTTTATGGGTATTTGATTTCTTCATCTGAGGCTAAATTTTGTTCATTTATTTATTAGGTGATTTTTGCGAAAGAATTAAGTGGACAGATTTGGAGAGATGAGACTTCTATCACAGTGGATGATAAGATGAGATTTCTAAATTCTAATTGATAGAAAAATAGAATTTTAGCTGAGAAGCAGGCTCTATTCATCCCACCATTTATGGATTGTGCAAAATAGATCCATCCTATGGCGTTTTCTGATACTGCTTCATCAGTTTCTTGTAAGTGTTTTGTTGTATATTTAACAAGTGGTATAAGATTTTCGTACTCACCGACACACCAGCAGGGGGATCACGGTAGCCAGTCAAAAGTGCAAATACATAGTTCTGTCCATTGTGACGAGCCTGACAAAACACAAAATGTAAGACTCTGTACTATAAAGAAAGCATACCTTTAAAAGGTATTAAAAAAATAAAAAATGAGGAGTGAGTTGGATACTTTGGTGATAAGACTGAGATCTGGAGGATAGGCGCCACCATTAGCAAATCTAGCAGCTTGCTCATTCGCATAAGGTTGAGGAAACCGATCACTGAGCTTTCCAGGCCGGGTAAACATCTCACCCTCATCATTAGGACCATCAGTAACCTCAATTTCAGCAGCCATTGCTTTAGTTTCCTCTTCAGTATACGCCACACCAACCAAATCACGGTATGAAACCAAACCCATTGAATGACACGATGCGCATACTTGCGTATACACTTGGTGACCACGTCGGATCCTAATCAAATAACAAAGTATCATAAAAAACACATAACAAGAGTTAGTCAAAAAACAAACTTACGAAGCATGGTCGTATGAGCTCAAAATGCCTTGGTGAGGCCAGGGATAGCTTGGAGATTCTAGACCATGTTCGGCCTCGTCAGCAGCTGCTATCGTTGTAAAGCTCAAAAGCCCTGAAACACCTGCTCCAATGAGAGCTATTGCCCTCAAAGACTTCATTCCAGAAGCTTCTTGATCTGTCTTCGGTATTAAAGATGACAAAACCGGAGGGGCCTGATGCGCGTAACAGATAACAGATTTAACCTAGCTGACCAGCAAATACAAGTGCAAGAGAAGAAATGCAAAACATAATAATGCTTGCTTACAGTGGAATGCGAATGAAGGCGGTTCCTCAGCAAGTGGTAAATTCCCCTACCACCAGCCATTTAAGCCAATTTCCTGTTAACACACATATTAATGATAATCGAATAAAGAATTACTTTCAAAAGAGAAATAAATTATTACAGTTCAGGATTTTCAAAAGATGTTAGATTTGGTGAAACGCTTAAAAAAACAGAACCTTTTCTGACCCTTCCGACCCAAATTCGTTCCGACCCGGACCCGAACCAAAACAACCTTTTTTTAATTGACCTGTTTCGACCCTAATCTGTCCCGACCCACTTGCCACCCCTACATATCATCCGTGTTGCAAAAATCCCGACTATGCACCGATTAATCCCCGATTAATCGCTAGTCCCCACTTCACTGATTAATTTCGGGCTAGTCGGTTAATTAATCGGTCAATGGTCAAATACGGCCAAAATAGGCGGTTTCGGGCGAGATTCCGACCAAAATCAGCGGGTTTCCGACTAGATTCTAGCCAAAACTCGCGGTTTCCTGCAAGATTCCAGCTAAAACCAGCCGTTTCCATCGAGACTCCAGCCAATTTCCGGCCAAAATATGTTTGTGTACGTATAAAACTTAAACTTAAATATAAAAATGTGTGCGTGCATATACAAAACTGAAAAATATACATTAAAGTCCGATCCGATTAACCCGATTAATCGCTAGTCCCCACCCTGATACCCGACCACCAACTAGCGATTTTTACAACACTGCATATCATAATGCACAGTCAGTCAACTATCGTATTGAAACCCTAAATCAGGTATACATTTTGCCCTAAAATTGTTACTAAATCAATTGAGCAAGCTGAAAGACGAAATGAAAGCTAATTACACGGAGACAAGATCTGAATCTGACTATTAAACGGAAGATGCAATCAATCGATACACATGAAATGATACGGAGATTGTAACACATTTGGCACGTCGATAAACAGAGTCGAATGAATGATTAAAGCGTTAATGAAATGAAACTGGGGGAGGACTTACACGACGTCGTCGGATGAGGTAATTAAGCGTTAAACGGCCGCAGAGAAGAGATAAAATAACAACGAATGGAGTGAGATTATTTGGCCACAATGAGTTTCACTTTTGCTTCCCATAGCCACAAGCACGACGACCGGTTTATCATCAGAGGCTTTTGGGTGGGCCAAAGCCTGTTTTATCAGCTATTGGGCTGTTAGGCTTAAAGATGGCCTCTTAACTAATTGCATGATTTATTTAGTATTTAAAATTATTAAAATGAAAATAAATGAATATAAACAAGCTGAACCCGTGCTTGACAGAATAACTCATGAGTTGAGTTCGAGCTTTAGGATTGTTTCTTTTCTCTACAACTAGACCCGAACCCAAAAGTATATGTATCCATGGTGAATCGAGCTCAAATTTCATCATCACGATGAGGTTGATATCAAAACTTTAACGTCACGATGAGTTTTGAAGCCACGTGTCAGTTTCTCATTCTATTTTGAATCTTATTGTGAAGAAGGAATTAAGACGGGTCTTCTTTAAAAATTGAAAGAGTAGTTTTTTTTTAGAAATCTCCTAAATTGGGTTGTTTTAGATATCTTATTTTCTTAAAAACCCAAGCTCACGTGTCGATAGGGTTTTTTTTTTAATTAGGACGACGTTTGTTATGTTAAAATCAATGTTTTCAGGCCCGGCCCGAATGTCTTACCGGGTCAAAGGTCGGACCGAACCGGGGAGGGCGGACCAGTGTTTGATCCGGATGACGTCATAAATAATTTAATATATATTTACACGCGCGCGCACGCACACACACATATATATAATTCATATACATACAAAAAATAATAATAACAAATAATAACGATAATAACAAACTTTAATGTTTATATATGTTTTATACATTAATTTGTAAACATATATAATTTATGTTTAATCCATATAAACATCAATAAATCTTGGTTGGTTGACTCATAGGTAATTATTAAAGCTTCTATCTTTGAAATGATTCAAGTTTGAATTTCGACATGCACATTTCATTTTGAATTTAACAAAAATATGGGTTTTACCAGTTCTTCCTCCGGATCAAGCGGTCTGGGCCGACCGCCACCAGCAAAACCCGGTCGAGATTTTAGAAACTAGTCAAATACCCAAATACAAATACACCGAGCCGGCCCGATATAGGGACCAGGCCCCGGGCCGGGTTTCGAAAACACCCGTTAAAATGATGATTTCACCGACGTATGATGAAAGTAAACATCGGCTGCCACCGGTAATCGGAAACCATTGGCGGCGGCTTTATACATATGGGTTTTAACTGGTTTCCGAGATCTTCTGATCCTATACAACACAATGAAAAAGAATCACATCACTAAACCCATTTCCACTAAACCAAGAATCATATTATTGTTGTTCACTATTGTCCTTGTTGGTGGTGCCTTGATCTTCAATTGCTTATGGGCTTCATCTTCCGCCGCCATTTCCTCAGTCCATTACAATTGGGTTCGCGAGAATAATAATCTTGTAACACTACCTAATTTCTTCAACCAGACTCATAAGGTCAGTCGGTTATCCACTTTAATTTGATCCATCGGCGGCTGTATACATTTTCCCCTTTATGTTCTTGATATATTAATTTTGACTTTTGAGGTCAATGTTTTTTCGAAATGATATGCTTTTTGCTACAATTTAACAGCCGAACTTGCACTTAATGTTTATTACTTGTTTGTGAATTCAAATTAGTTAATCTTTTTTCATTGAGGGTAGCTTCATTAGTATAAATTTGACATGGGTCAAACTGAAGTTTGACCAAAAAAGTCAAAATTAGTTACATTCAGTAACTTAGGGGTGCTCGAGCTCTTCTCGTTTAACTTATATGGAGCTCGAGCTCGGCTCGTTTCGATCTCTATTTTCAAAACTCGAGCTCGGCTCGTGAGTAGATTCTCAAGCTCGAGCTCGGCTCGTTTACTAGTTATTAAATAATTTTTTTATATTTATGATTATATATATATATATATATATTCAATTATAATTTTATGTATAAAAATAATATATATTATTTATTTATTTTTTCATAACACTATATATATTAATTAATATTATTAAATATATATTAAAAAATTATATAAGGCTCGTTTAGGCTCATGGCCCGGCTCGAGCTCGATAAGTGAAGCTCGGGCTCGGGCTCTTTTGTTAAATGAGCTTACTTTTATGCTCGGGCTCGATTAAGCTTGGCTCGATCGGGCTTTTCACGAGCCGATCGAGTAGCTCGGCTCATTTGCACCCCTAATTCAGTTGGCAATGCCTTTGGGATAATGGGTTTCTCTTGTTTGTAACAAATTAGTTCATCTGAGACTAGTGGTCTATCAAAGTATGAATCTTTTACTTATTTTGATTTGTTTATTGTCACATTTAGATTGCAGATGTTAAGGATCAAAAGGAAAACATTCCTGAGAGGTTACTATCAGGAACTTTTGCGGATTTACCCGCACCCGAAACCGAATGGGAAGAGCTGGCACCCGCACCCGTACCACGTCTTGATGGTGCTTCAATACAAATTAATAATCTTTTTTTATGTGTTTTCTGGATATAGAACCCTTGACCATGTAAGAACCAGCCTTTATTTATACAAGACCTTTATTTTGTTCATTTTGAGTGTATTTGCAGTAATTGCTTTTGAATAATATGATAGGTACATTCTCATGTTGATGTTTTCAATTTCACAAGCAACAAATGGGAAGAAAGCTTTGATACACCAAAACAAATGGCGAATTCTCATTTAGGAATGGCAACCGACGGGAGATATATTTATGTCGTCTCGGGTCAACACGGCCCGCAATGTCGAACACCTCCTGTAGCCGAAACATTTGTGCTCGATACACGAACGAGAAAATGGCAATCATTTCCACCATTGCCAGAACCAAGGTGTGCGAATTCTTATATACTTCTTAAAAATAGTTAACTATGTTAAATAATGAAATATGATTTCTGAAATTATTATTATTTGTAATTTCCAGATATGCCCCTGCAACTCAATTTTGGAGGGGAAGACTTCATGTGATGGGGGGTGGTGGTAAGGAGAATCGTCACACGCCCAGTACAGATCATTGGAGTATCGCAGTGAAAAAATGGCAAACCGTTAGAGAAAACATGGAGGGTAGAAGTGTCAATTCCTCGTGGTGGTCCACATAGGTAAAAATCGACTTGCACTAATAATATATTAATATGCTCGTATGGATCAGCTGGTTTTTATAAAATAGTAACATTCAATGTTGTGTTTTAATTTTTAATAGAGCGTGTGTTGCTGTCGGTGATCGGTTGTATGTTATTGGCGGTCAAGAGGGTGACTTTATGCCTAAACCGGGGTCTCCTATCTTCAAGTGTTCACGCAGGCATGAGGTAATGCGTCTTTAACTTTTGCGGGTCAAACCTGATATTTTCATAAACCGAAGTGTTGTTCAAAAATTGGTAGGTTGTTTATGGTGATGTTTACATGCTTGATGACAAGATGACATGGCACACATTGCCACCTATGCCAAAACCCGATTCACATATTGAAGCTTCATGGGTGGTTCTTAACAATTCCATTGTGATTGCGGGTGGCACAACCGAGAAAAATCCCGTGACGAAGCGGATAATATTAGTTGGAGAGTTGTTTCAGTTTGATCTTGACTCAAAGGTATAGTTATCACCGCATTCTTTTTAGTTTTGATATAAATATAGAGCAAACACGTCTAATAATACAAATCTACGCAGAAATGGCATGTGATTGGAAAGCTTCCTTATCGTGTGAAAACTACACAAGCGGCATACTGGAATGGATGGTTTTATATCACTTCTGGACAGCGAGACAAAGGACCGGATAATCCACAGCCTAAGCAAGTTGTCGGAGATTTGTGGCGAACGAAACTGAGGTTGTAAAAAGACTGTTCTTGTTTCTCGAACAAACCTTTTCTTTTTGCTTGTTTTATTTGTTGCGATATAGTATTCGATCAAGAGTAATTTTGTTACAGCTTTAATAGTTAATGCATCAGGCATACCATGGTAGTAAATATTGTTTCAAACTTGTGGCTTTGGTTAGCTTAGAGGTAACAATTGTGGGCTCAAGGCTCAACCTTTATGAATCTTAAGTACCTCCAATTGCTGTTAGAAAATTAACATAATAGTCAGCATATAAGAAGTCTTTAAAGACTACAACTAAATCAGTTTTAACTGCCCAACGGTTTGCAGCTAGTGAATTAACATAACCAGGTCTTAACATATAAAAGCACCATAATCTCTAAATCAACCAACTGAACTGGAGCATGCGACAAATAGTCAAATCGCACATATGACATAGAAGGTTCAGTAAGAAGGTTGTGTAGACGGCAACCCTTTGGCCAGTTAATCAGCTAGCTGAACTAAGGTAAACGTTGCGAATGCTGACTCTGAATATATATATATACTAAAATTTTTAGTTTAGGCGGAGAATAAATAAAGAAAAAACTCATAACCATGTCTCGTATGAAATGCAAGTTAGTCTTAATGTATTTTGTGTGCAGATGAAACAAATGTTTTGCGAATGCTGTTCACGAGCCGAGCCCGAGTCGAGCCAGGGTGGTTTCGAGCTCGGGCTCGAAATTAAACGGGACAACTTAGTTAGGCTCTAGCTTGATTTTGAAGTTAAACGAGCTTAAGATCGAGCCAACGAGCCGAGCCATGACTCGAGCTGAGCCAAGGTCGTTTTTGGCTCGGTTACAAAAATGATTCAAATAAGCTCAGGATGTTACAAATCAATTTTTTATAGCTAGTTTTATTCGAGCGAGCCACGAGCCCGAGCTTCGAGCCTCGAGCTTTTTGAACAACCCTGGGTGGAACAATAAGAGGAATATGCATCTCATGAAATAACATATCTAATCCGTCTAAGCTCAGCAGCATTAAGGGCAAGAGCATGATAGTGCGCCTCATCACTCAATCGTGCAACTGAATGTTGTTTCTTGAAACTCCAGGTAATGAACACTTATTCAGGCCCATTTGGCAGCCCAAAAGAAGTAATTAGGCCCAACGAGAATGAATTGAAGAAACGCCATTGATATAAGGCGTTAGGAAGAGAGAGTATGACATGAATAAATATTGCTAGAATGTTTGGCTTCTCTTCACATCTCATATTCTATGAATCTGTCTTCCCATTCTCCTAGTTCTTTATCAGTTTTCGGTTTTCTATCTTGTAATCTTTCAGTTAACACAACAAAGATTTGGTTAATTCAATAACAATTTGATTTACTAATTTTAGCTGTGAAATAACCGTTCACTTCACTCCAACTGCTTAGGATGGATTCACGAAACACACGTTGTCTTAGTGGTAGATCGCCAATCATCTAGGCAACCAACATCCACATAAGCAAGATAGTGACAGTTGAGGTCTATGAATCAAGCCTTTTGTATATATTGGTTTTTATTAATTCCAACTATTGTATTTTGGTCATAGCCGATCCCAACTAATGAATTGGCTACTGACAGTCTCAACTTTTAACGTATTTGTTCCTAACGGTCCGCAACTAACAGAATCCTAACATCATTAGTTTCAGGTCGCTGGAAAAACGTTTTTTGTTGGAAAAGTCAAATTTATTGCCGGAAAACACCACATGAAAACTGCCACCACCACCAATTGACGCACCGCCAACCAACTACCACCACTTGAGCACTATCAACCGATTCCCCGACAACCTCAATAATTAAGGCTTTTACTAGAAAAAGGTTCCTAAAGGTCCGATACATAGTTACCAAGATGTTTGGGACGAAAATGTTGAGTTTTCGGGGAAAATTTTGAGTTTTCCGGCCAAAAATGTTTTTTCGGCGACCGAAAACTAACGACGTTAGAATTATGTTAGTCAAGGACCGTTAGGAACAAATACGTTAAAAGTTTGGACCATCAGCAGCCAATTCGTTAGTTGGGACTGGTAGTGACTAAAAGACGATAGTTGAGATTAATAAAAACCAATATTCCTTTAATCTTTATTAATGATAAGGATTAAAGGTATATTGGTTTTTATTAATCTCAACTATCGTCTTTGAAGATTCAATTTCTAAGGAAGTATGGCGTGCTTTGAAGATTCAATTTCTTGGAATTGATCATGTACGGAAAGAAGAAGATGAAAAAGTAGCTCAAGAAGCCGCTGAGAAAGAACGATTGGATGAGATCGCTGAGAAAGAACGATTGAATGGGATTGTTCAAGAAGAACAGGCACGTAAGAAGGAAGCCCAGGAAGCTGCAGAGAATGAAGAAGCTTTGCAAGCTGTTTTGAGAAGTGAAGGAAAGGAAAGATTGAATAAAGAAAATGAGAGAATTTCTTCGAAAGAAGAAGAGAAGATAGTGAATCTTCAGGTATGTTTTTCTGACTCAAGTAACCATGAAGATGAGAAAACTGTTAAGATAAGTGAGCACGATCGAAGTAAGAAATCTGCTAATGATCATGATGATGAGAGGAAGGATATGGTACTAAATGAAAGGAACAATGCAGCTAACAAGTCTGCAAATTTGGAAGTATGTGTGAAGTCAACGATCGAGCATTTGTTGATGAAAAGTCAGAACGGAATGAAAGGTTCATAATGAAAGGCTCGATAGGGTCTGATAAAGAAAGAATGGATAACCCATCTGCTAGTTTTGATAAGCAAATAATGAAAAAAAAAGTGAGAAAGAAGAACCTGGAGAATGAAGTTGTATCTGAGATCAATATGGATGGTTTGAATGATGAACATGAAGAACCTGTTAAACAGGTTTGTTACAAATAACTGAAAAGAAAGGGTAAAGATGAACCAATGATTAAAATTGAAGAGTTGAGAGTGCTATTGGGAATTCAAGATCTTGGTGGTACAAATTCAAGATTAAGGTTGTGAATAAAGGTTAATCTTGAATTATCAATAAAGTTGAGGGTTTGTTTTGTAAGTTTATTTTAATATGGATTATTCTAGAATAAGGCTGTCTTGATTTCCAAGTTAAGTTTGGCTTGAAGAGCAAGTTTAGTAGGTCTATAAATAGGGTCTAGATTATTAGTTTTATTTGTATGTGAGTCAAGAAGTCTCTTCTCCATGTAAATTTGATAAGTTCGTGAAGTTCGTTTGATTATATGAAAAGAGTTGAGGGTTGTCATCCCAATATCTCGTATTCGTTTGTTTGATCTGATTGTTTGATCCGTTTGGGCCAACATCCAGGGCACCCCCTCACTACCAATGCTAACTGACATGTGAAGGTTGTGGCTAGTTAGCACCATTGCCTTGTTGTCGTTCATGTGACGGTCTGGATTAAACGTTAGTGGGTCATCCCACACCTCATGCTTCCATCCTAGCCCCACTCGGCTCACTATCACCTGGCTATCTTTTGGTATGAAATATCCGGCAACAGTAGTGTTGCGGGATGCCACTCGAGGGAGGGTGAAAGGTGCAATAGGGTGTAGCCTCAAAGCCTCCTTCACAAATGCATTGATGTATTTTAAGTGAACTAGATCTGATTCTTGCACGAGTCTATCTTTACCAACCAAAGAATCGAGCTTGCAGACTGCCTTTTCTAAGATCCTCGGTTCGTTTTTCATTTCTGCAAGCGCCCATTCGATATTGTTCCATGTGTTATCAAAAGTTTCAATCATCAGATCCTATCAAAAGACCATTTCGCTTGTCACATTAACATTTTCATGTCAAGATTCGTTAAGTACCGCTTAAAAACAAAACATATTTGAAAAGAATGTTTTAGAAACGCTTATAAGGATCTAGGCTTTAATGTGATCCGGAGTTAGTTGAGGGTCTTCAAGATGGATGAAAGCATCAAGCAAATCATCTTTTTTCGTCTTAACGCCATCTTTCCATTGCTGTATCCTTTCATCAATCAAAGGGTCTTGATACTTTCTTGCGATGCAAATAGCACTCCTTATGATTCTCTCATGCCCGTCGAAATCAGTGATCCATCGCAAGTTGGGAAGAAATCTGTCATGTCATGCAGAAAGCGTAAGTGTAAGCAAGAATCATAAAAAATGATTCAACATGCTAGATCTCTTCATCCCCATGGCCACCATCAGCACTCCCTTTGCCAAAATAGCTACTTCCAAACATGATCTTTCTTGCAATGTTGCTTGTGTACTGTTGAACGATAATCCTAACGTTTACTACCCCTCCGGTGACCAGAACATTAGACTCGCAACGGCTGTAAATGTACCTAAAAGATATACATATTAATTTGGATATCTGGTTTAAGTAATTTTTTTGGCAAGAATACAACCGCTTGAATTACAATAAAGTGGCAGTAAGCAGCCAACAAGCTGTGCTACAGCCCTTTTTTTATTTTAATCTAACACGTTTCCAAGACGACACACTAATATAGATATTGTAACTTATGTAACTTTGCTGATTAACTATATGAAGTATATATTATGTTGTTACACCGAAATCCAGACATGTCAGACATGCCAGATTAGTTCGTATCAAACCTTCCCGAATCATCTTTTAAGTCGATAAACTTCATTATGCACTAAGAGCATCTCAACACTACTATGTGTATGATACACACCTCAGAAGATTATCAGCTTCTTCGTCTCGCTTGTTTTGAAGCCAATTATGCCCAGAAGCCGAAACAATCTCGGTAGCTATGATTTTCCTCATGTTCATCCAATGATCACTCATTGGAACAAGAGAAGTGTTCAAGTAACCACCGCTTGTTAGATAACCTGACACGCAATCGGGCCTTGATGCAAAAATCTCATCATTGTCCTTCAAAAACTCACAAGCAATCTTTGGGTCACTCACTGCTATAACATGCACATGTCCGAGACGAATGCATATGATCTTGGTTTCCATTTCTTCCATCATCCTATGAATCCATCGGAATGTAGGCTTGTTCTTAAGCATGGGAATTAAACTTCCGATGTAGGGAAAGGGTGTTGGTCTCGGTGGAAGAGGAGGCAGGCGTTTCAAACGTCGGGTGCGTCTAATCACTATGAAGGTAACTATAAATATAAGGAAGAGAGTGAAGATGATCATGATGATTGATGAGTATTAACAAAATAATCTTCTACTTGTGTTGCTTTGTTGTAGTTCTGCCATTTAAATAACAGTTTCGTTTTTGTAATATAGAGGTAGGGTAAGAAATGGGTAGGACCCGCGGATCATTCATGACATCCGCGGAAGCCATCCGCCAGGAAACTAAGGTCTAAGCATTCTTCAAAACAACGGCGGGAGCAACCCGCAAACCGCGGAAGATATCCGCAGCACTGGAATGTCACAAAGAAGGGTAACTTCATACTTTAGAGGAAAGAACATTTGTAACAATATCTTTCTAGAAGATCATCAAAGATATTCCCTAACAATGACATATACCTTCGTGATGGAGAACACGAGGTGAGGCGGCCAATGAAGGGAAAAAAGCTGGACACTTCGTAACAACCATGCACATGGCCAGCTGTCGCCTCCTATTGAAATGGGACGCGTGTCCATTCGGGTGGAAAAGAGAATCTTCTGGATAGGGACAGCTCCAGCAATCGCATTCCCTCCACCGTCGGCTATAAATACCTTCATCTTTATCAAAAGGTATTCATTCACGATCACAACATTACATCTATCACTTTGTACTTTTTCTCTCTTAAAGAGCTGTACTTATTCTCACGTCGGATGGTGGTTACGGAAAGACCCCCCATCCTGTCCTTCCCGTAACGAGACTCACAATGATTTGTTTTGCAGGCACAAATCTAGATTTGGCTTGATTATTGATTCTATTCAACTTTGTTTCATTTCCTAACCCTTACCCAATGGAAACACAGACCCGAGCTTAACCCAATTTAGATTTGTGTTTCTTCATGTAATTAAATTATTTTGACAAGTGCTGTATTACTTATTGCTCTAACTTTTAATAAATGTGAGCCCTAAGTCTATATTGGTTCAAAGTAGTGTGTTTCAATAATATCATTAGAGCATGCCCTGATGTTTGTGAGTATTTTTAAAGGAGAAAGTGAAACACCCATAACCCGGGATGTCTCATATGCTGGGTTTACATATACAACTAGTGCATGTACTGTACTAAGGGGTCGTAGCATAGCGCCTGCACAAAGGGGTCGTAACATGGTGCCCATACAAAGGGGCCATAAACTGACTGGCTGATTCAAAGCTTTAAACATAATTGATTATTAACTTACCGTTAACGTACCTGACACATTATGTATGAACACCAGTCCCGAAAACATTAAAGAGAAAAGGGTCTAGAAAACTCACTTGATTCGTTTAACTTTGCTTGAAGAAACACTAATCGACCCCGGGCAGATTACGAATAATCTGGGGGTTAAATAGATGTTTCCCACGAGGGTTAGGTCCGACAAGATGGTTATTCTTCTGATGACCTGCAAAACAGACACCGTGAGCTCGTCACTGAGAAGGGGGGGTACCTCCTTGTGACCACCCTCCGGCGTGAGAATCAGACTAGATTGCTCTTGATATAAATGTATATTAAGAGAAATGACTAGAGCAGATATCAGATAATATACGAAGATATAAGATGATGATACCGTTCCAAGGTGTTGGAGTATTTATAGCCGAAGGTAGGTTTCCAAGCAGGTACAGCCGGCTGAATAGTATTCCTTTTCGACCAACTGTGGGCTACGCACATGCCATGCTAGTGGTTGGTGGGTAGGCAGCGGCTGATAGTGACATGGCCGGCTGTGTACTATTCCTTTTCCACCAACTGCAGGCTATGCATGTGCCACGACAGGGGTTGGTGAGTAGGCAGCGGCTGACAGTGACATTAAGTACTAGAGCGTGCTGTTCGTCGTACTGTTGTCAGTGAGTTGTCGCAGCTTTGGTCAGATCTTTTGTCCATACCTTGGCAGGTATAGTACAAAAGATCCTCCAGTAGCGTACGGACTGGCTCATTTGGGCGGGAGTGTTCCCGGCTTTGGGCGGGAGTGTTCCCGGCTTGCTCATTCCTTCTTCAGGTGACATTACTGAATTATTTAAGAGTTAGTGCCTTGTGCGTGTAGCTTTGCTGCGCGGGTAGCCTTCCCTGATGGCTAGTATCCGCAGCTGCGGGAACAGGCGGAGTACGTCGACTATTGGGAGGCTTTTCCCGTGGGAACAGCTTGCGTACTGCGCGTAAGGACGTCATCTCTCTGAGCGTGGTGGGTCCTGCGGATCCAGTTGGTCTTTGCGCAGACGTCTCTCTTTAAGGTGAGTCTTGCGGGTCCAACCGCGCAGAAGTCCCTCTGAGGTGAGTCTTGCGGGTCCAACTGCGCAGACGTCCCTGTTTGAGGTGAGTCTTGCGGGTCCAACTGGGCTCTGCTGGGACCTACCTCTTCAAGACCCCCCAGTCCAATGTTCTTCTCATGAGTTGTTAATAAGTGATGTGAACTTTTGGACTTAAGCAAAGGGTTTTGAAAAGGGTTTAGTTTTAAGGTCTCCGCGGGGATTCTTCCCGCGGGTTTCCTAATGTCACGTGCAGAATTTCCCACTATTCTGCTTGATCTTTGGGTATGATGCGGGTAGGTGTGTAACCTCCTCGCAAGTCGGGAGCGTTGAGTTTCCCTTGTGTAGATTCTCCACGGGGTTTTGGTAGTTTTAAACATAGTGATCAATTATGTTAAACAACCAATTCCGTCTTGGAGCTTCCAACAATCTAGTTCTCAACGTTCCCGCTATGCGGGGATGTTATTTCCCTTTCCGCAAGCATGGCCCAGAAGATCCTTCTTGGTTTCAATTCCCTGCGGAGTGCTAGGTATGTGAAGGGTTTTGCCTTAACACTGTACCCGCACTCGTCTTATAGTTACTTTACTTCCATGGTATTCCTGGCGTCAATTCCCTGCAGGTGCTAAGTATGTGAAGGGTTTTGCCTTGACACTGTACCCGCACCCGTCTTAGTTACTTGGTTGCCGAGGTATTCTTGGCTTCAATTCCCTGCAGGTGCTAAGTATGTGAAGGGTTTTGTCTTGACACTGTACCCGCACCTGTCTTATAGTTACTTGGTTGCCAAGGTAAGGGGGTAAAGTCCCGCTTACTTTTGAATCTATTTGACTTGCGTTGTAAACGTTATATGACTTGCTCATGCATATTTTAGTTTAACTTAGCAATTTTCCAAGTGTTTTGAATAAGTTAACCTTTCGACGCGCGGTTGTCAATAGGTTAATGTTCAGTTTCTTCTATCATGGTTGTGCGGGTAGGACCGTCACTTTCATTTAGTGGCATGACCAAACTTTACCTATAACTGACCTGCGTGAAGGTTTTCCTCATCTTTTAGAAACTTTTGCCGTTTTTTGTGTTTATGCGGGTTTTGCCGCCGTCCACACGCAACGACTTCTTTCCATATTTATGGGGTGAATACCGGCATATCCGTCCGGAAAGTTCATAAGTATAAATGTAAAGCGATCAACACAATGTGATAAAGGAGAATCATTCCATTAGAAGTGGCTCTAGGCCGTTTCTTTATAAGTTTGGAATTGATCTACATGTAACATTTGCGTAATTGAGCTCCATTCCATGTTCTTGGGATGGGGGTGCCATCGAGCCTTTCGAGCCGGTATGCGCCCTTTCCCAAAACTTCTTTGATAATGTATGACCCTTCCCAGACCGGGGCCAGCTTTCCTGGGCGTTCTTGGTTCGAAGCCTCGTTGTCACGCAGTATGTAGTCTCCGACATTGAAGTTGCAGAGTTTTACCCGCGTGTTGTAGTACTTTTGCATTTGTCGCTTGTAGTTCTCTTCACGCGCTGCGGCTAAGTCTCTGCGTTCCTCGGTTAGCATAAGGTCTAACCGTCTTTCCGTATCATTGTCCTCTGGTTGAATCAAGACCCTTGGTGAGGGTAGACCAATTTCGACCGGGACCATGGCTTCAGTGCCATAAGTGAGGCTGAACGGGGTTTCTCCCGTACTTGCCTTTTTCATCATTCTGTGTGCCCAAAGGACGTGTGGAACTTCGTCCACCCAGCCGGATACTGCTAGATACTGAACGTTCCCTGTTGCTGTGGGAAATGGGTCTGTCACATCGATGGCCCACTTCTGAAATGGCCATGAAGAGGTGACTGGAACAAGTTCATTCTTCGGGCGATGCGTGTTGGGTGCGTAGAGTTGGCAAAACCTACACTTTCTGATGTATGCCAGTGCATCCGTATGCATCCCCGGCCAAAAGTATCCCGCGTTGTTTAGCTTAGCTACAACTGCGCGTGGACCTGCGTGTATCCCACAGATGCCTTAGTGTACTTCCCTTATGAGGTAGTCGACATCTTGGTCGTCAACGCATCTGAGGAGTGGGCCAAGAAAGTTACGTCTGTAAAGGATGTCATCGATGAGTTGATAGTTCAGTGCTTTACAGCGTAGTTTTCTTGCATGTGTTTTTGACTCTGGTAGTATACCCGTCGCAAGGTAATTTATTATTGGTGTCATCCATGTTTCTGTGCCGGTTTGGATGACACAGATTTCCTTGTGCGGGACTGATGGTGCGCCAAGGAGTTCAATGCGGATATCCTTTCCCAAGTGGGTGAAGGCCAATGACGCAAGCTTGCTTAACGCATCCGCAGATTTGTTTTCGCTACGCTTGACGTGTATGACCTTACAATCGTTAAAATCGCGCATGAGGGTTTTTGCTTGTGCGAATTACAGCGCCATTGTGTCGTTCACGGCCGTGTACGTCCCGTTTATTTGGTTGGCTACTAACATGGAATCCACGTGGGCTTCCAAGTTCTTCACTCCCATCTTACGCGCAATTCTCAGCCCGGCCAAGAATGCTTCATACTCTGCTTCGTTATTTGTGCTTGGAAAATCCAGTCGAATAGCGTAAGTGTATTCTTGGCCCGCTGGGTTGATTAGTTTCAATCCTGCGCCTGAGCCCTCGTTGCTGGCTGCTCCATCAGTGTAGAGTCGCCAGACATCATCGATGTCCTGTGCTGGAGAGGGTTGAGCCTCTTCCTGGCACTCTTTCTCCCGCGAGGCGGGGACTTCTGCAATAAAGTCGGCCAAGATCTGGCCTTTTATGGCTGGTCGCGGCTTGTACTTTATCGCGTATTCTCTCAATTCTATTGCCCATTTGGCTAGGCGTCCCGACAATTCGGGTTTGCCTAGAACGTTTGCGAATTTGAAGTTGGTGAGAATGGTGATTGGGTGACCTTGGAAGTATCGTCTTAGCCTGCGTGAAGCCTGTACAAGTGCTAAGACTAATTTTTCCAGGGTAGAGTACCGGGTTTCTACGTCTGTTAGGACACGGCTAACATAGTAGATTGGCATCTGGATGCCCTTTCGCTCGACTAGCAGGACGGCCCCGGTTGCTCTATCTGTGGCGGAGAGGTATAGGATTAATTCCTCCCCCGCTTCTGGTGCTGTGAGCGTTGGGAGTTCGATCAAGCGTGACCGAATTTCCTGAAAAGCTGCTTCCGCTTCTGGTGTCCAGCGGAAGTGCGTTTTCTTTAAACAGTTTCTCAGCGTCGACACGAATGGGAACGACCTATCCGCATGGTTTGCCAAGAAGCGGTTAAGTGCAACTAGGCGTCCATTCAGTGTCTGAGCTTGCTTGATGGTAGTAGGTGATTCCATTTTGATAATGGCTTCGACCTTTTCAGGGTTCGCTCTGAAGCCATCTTTAGTAACAATGACTCCTAAGAACTTCCCTTCTTCCATCCCAAAGGAACACTTGCTCGGGTTGAGCTTCATGTTTATCTTTCTGAGCGTGTTGAAAGTTTCTTCGATGTCTTTCAACATTGTTTCTGGGTCAAGGCTTTTGATGACCAAGTCATCCATGTAGACTTCCAAGTTCCTCCCAATTTGGGTATGAAACTTTTTGTCCATCAGGCGTTGGTATGTGGACCCGGCATTCTTAAGTCCGAATGGCATCATTTGATAACAAAATGTGCAATCGGGCGTCCGAAATGCGGTTTTGTCCTGATCGTCAACGGCCATGTGGATTTGATGGTACCCTTTATACGCATCAAGGAAGCATTTAAGGCGAAACGGTGCTAACGAATCTACCTTAAGATCAATTTCGGGTAACGGGTAACAATCTTTGGGGCATGCTTTGTTTAAGTCTTAGAAATCTATGCACATGCGCCATTGCTTGTTAGACTTCGGTACCATGACGGGATTTGCAACCCATGTTTGATATCTGCTAACGCGTACGATGCCCGCGTCAAGGAGTTCCTTGACTTGGGTTCTACACGCGTTAGCTTGTTCCGCCCCCATTACTCTGCGCTTTTGTATGACTGGCGTGAAAGCCGGGTCACACTTGAGCTTATGCTCTGCCTTACTTCGAGGTACACCAGTCATGTCAGCTGGTGTCCACGCGAAGATGTCCGCGTTTTTCTGTAGTAAGCGTTTGAGTAAGGTGCGCGTAGGATCAGTGACTGTTGGGCCAATGGTAACCGCCTGGTCGGGGTATTTGCCATTGAAGGCCCATTCTTCTGGTTCGGTGATGGTTGGTTTAGCCATCTTTGGTTTGGGTGTTGATGAGACAGATGCGATGCATACCTGGGGAATACCGGTGACCATCGCTACGCCCTCAGCTGTTGGCCATCCCATCATGCCGTGGACTGAAGATACCACGGCATTGAATCTTGCCATCCCGTCTCTCCCGAAGAGAATGTCGTATGTGTGGTGTGGCTTCCTCATTACGACAAAGTCCACGTCTTCTGTGCGGGAGTGTTTCCCGTCTGTGAGAATGACGGGGAAGGATAGGATACCCAGGGGGGTGTTTGTGCTGCCGTCAAACCCTTCCATCGAGGCGTAGACCGTTTCCAGGCGTTCCTTGTCTTCGTCGTCTAGCTTGTCGAAGAACTGCCTGTACATAACCATTGACGAGGCGCCGTTGTCAACAAGAGTGCGGGAAGTGATGTAATGCCCCAGCTGGCTTTTGATGACGATAGGGCCCTCTTTGCTGGGTCCTCCTGGCACTCGCGGGAAGCGCACCTCAGCTTCCTTCCATGCGCATGGTTCTGTCGTCCGTCTTTTTCTTCCTCTGATGTTACTATGAACCATGTGGATGCTGATGTTAACGGGCTTTCGTCCGTTGCTTTTGTATCGGTTGTCATTCTTCCCTCCATTCTTGATTGATGCCACAAGGTGTGTAAGTTTTCCATCCTTGACTAATGTTTCAACAATATCCCTCAAGGATATACACTTCTCAGTGGTGTGACCCTTTGTCCCGTGGAAGTCACAGGATTTGCTCTGATCCGCGTCAGGTCGGTGCCGGACCGTTGGAGCTTTTGGCCATGAGAGTTTCTCAGTGGCAAATATCTCCGTGACGCTTTTGGTGAGCGGTGTCCACCGGGGGTATCGGCTTGATGGGTGCGTGTTATCCCTTCCGCCTACTAAAGAGCGAGAGCTGGATGAGGTGTCAAAGTTTACCCTTGACTGCCAAATGCCTAGCTTCCTCTTTTTGTTTTGTCGGGCGGTCCGGACGTTGTTTTCTCTAATCCTCTGTGCGTAGAGGTTTGTACTCTGGGGTAGATCCCTACCCAGTTGCTTTTCTGTTTCGGCAAAGCGCTTGGCCGCCGTCATGATGGCATCCCATATGGATGGCACGCCGTCTTTACCCGTCAACGTGCGGATAAGCTCTGGGTATTCGGCGCCCTGGATGAAAGCGGCGCGAACAAGATCTTCGCTTATAGTGCACAGACTCAGCTTTTTCGAGTTGAAGCGAGTGATGAAGTCTAGTAAAGATTCATCCTCCTCTCTAACGCAGTTGAGGATCGTCAACTGCTCTTCAGTATATTTCCTCTGTTGACTGAAGTGTTGGCTGAACTTATGTTGGAAGTCCGCCCAATCGTAGATGTGGTGGACCGGTAGACGGTCAAACCACGCTCTAGCCGCTCCAACCAACGTCATCTGGAACATATAACACCACGTGGGTTCCGTCCAGTTGCTGACGGTTGCCCCCGCTATGAATCTGTTCAAGTGATCGTCTGGGTCGGATATACCATCATAAGTGCCGATGTTGGGCATCTGTTTGGCACTCTTCGGGGCGATTGCTTCCGCAATGTCCCTTGCAAACTTGGATGTTCCCGCATTTGCAGCAGTTGGTCTAAAGGTTTTGGAGAAGTCACGTGGGTTTCCCCCCGCGTTCCTTTGTTTGAAGGTTTCTCCAAAATTCCTTCTCGGTTGGAAGTCCGTTTCGTTACGCTTCCCTTTCGCCCTATGGCGAGGGTTTGCGTCACTGTCGGATTCCTCCCGATCATCGTCCGAGGACTCGCACTCATTGCTCATGTTGAGCCGTTGTCGAGTGCTTCCGAATTCGTCAGCCTGTTGGAGTGAACGTAAGCGTTCGTCCAACTCAGCTTGGAATTCCTTCTGACGTGCTTCCGCCCACGCTTTAACTTGTTCAAGTGTTTGGCGGGGGAGCCTCGTCTGTTGTCTTTCCACCTGGGTATCAATGAATCCCAGGGGACCCTGGGATGATTGTTTACTGCACTTGCCCCGGCTTGGGTAACCGGGGTAGTGTTCGTAAAATTTACTGCACTTGCCCCGGCTTGAGTAACCGGGGTAGTGTTCGTAAAATTTGTGTAGTCGCCGGTGTTCCTCCCAGTAGCTGGGGTTGTGATTACCGGGGTTTCTTGGTCACTCGCTGGCCTCGGGACCGGAGTAACGTTAACCATCTTTCCAGAAGTTTTGAAAAAACTGAAAAAGAATAAGTTCTAGCTTTTATGCACGGATGGCGCCAATGAAGAAACACTAATCGACCCCGGGCAGATTACGAATAATCTGGGGGTTAAATAGATGTTTCCCACGAGGGTTAGGTCCGGCAAGATGGTTATTCTTCTGATGACCTGCAAAACAGACACCGTGAGCTCGTCACTGAGAAGGGGGGGTACCTCCTTGTGACCACCCTCCGGCGTGAGAATCAGACTAGATTGCTCTTGAATATAAATGTATATTAAGAGAAATGACTAGAGCAGATATCAGATAATATACGAAGATATAAGATGATGATACCGTTCCAAGGTGTTGGAGTATTTATAGCCGAAGGTAGGTTTCCAAGCAGGTACAGCCGGCTGAATAGTATTCCTTTTCGACCAACTGTGGGCTACGCACATGCCATGCTAGTGGTTGGTGGGTAGGCAGCGGCTGATAGTGACATGGCCGGCTGTGTACTATTCCTTTTCCACCAACTGCAGGCTATGCACGTGCCACGACAGGGGTTGGTGAGTAGGCAGCGGCTGACAGTGACATTAAATACTAGAGCGTGTTGTTCGTCGTACTGTTGTCAGTGAGCTGTCGCAGCTTTGGTCAGATCTTTTGTCCATACCTTGGCAGGTATAGTACAAAAGATCCTCCAGTAGCGTACGGACTGGCTCATTTGGGCGGGAGTGTTCCCGGCTTTGGGCGGGAGTGTTCCCGGCTTGCTCATTCCTTCTTCAGGTGACATTACTGAATTATTTAAGAGTTAGTGCCTTGTGCATGTAGCTTTACTGCGCGGGTAGCCTTCCCTGATGGCTAGTATCCGCAGCTGCGGGAACAGGCGGAGTACGTCGACCATTGGGAGGCTTTTCCTGCGGGAACAGCTTGCGTACTGCGCGTAAGGACGTCATCTCTCTGAGCGTGGTGGGTCATGCGGATCCAGTTGGTCTTTGCGCAGACGTCCCTCTTTAAGGTGAGTCTTGCGGGTCCAACCGCGCAGACGTCCCTCTGAGGTGAGTCTTGCGGGTCCAACTGCGCAGACTTCCTTGTTTGAGGTGAGTCTTGCGGGTCCAACTGGGCTCTGCTGGGACCTACCTCTTCATTGCTGATTTTGAATAAGAATTCTTGCTTAATATTGGTCCTTGAACTGCTGTTAAAACATTTAACTAGTAATTGCTAAAACAAATGTAAACTGACTCAATACATAAGACGATTTCTATTAAAATTGGACTAGGATTTCTTAATAAGACGAATTTTATTAAAATTGGACCATGATTTCTTAATAACACAATTTCAATTAGAATTGTACTAGGATTAGGTCACGAAGGCTAGATAGATGTATTAATATAAACAATGACCGCACAAGTTCCATGACAATTGCGCACTCTAATCACTAGGCGTATTCGATATTTTAAAACTGCATCATTTTCTACATCTGGAAAGCTAGATATTTATCTCTTAAGTTCCACTTTCTCATCCACCGATGAGATAATAGATAACGTATTTTTATTTAGGCCATGCATTATGGTTAATGTCTTTTAAGATGGGCATTTTCTGTCACATCGTCATATCATCTTTTATGAAATAAATAAATAAATATATATAAATAAAGCTAGAATTAATAAGTTTTCATGGATTAATGCCATAAAAGAAACCAACCATGAATGTCAGTTACTAGCAAAATTGTTACATATGTGAACGTTATATATAGGCGTTTTTGTTAACGTGTATGTTATATAGACTTTTTTCCTAATGCAGAACACTATCAAACAACAATTATACATATATAAAAATTGTGTTGAGAGGCCAAAAAAGTATTTTTCACTCGTTTTACATATATAAAAGGAATATTTAGTTATTATATCTATAACTAGTTTTTATACCAGTATTAAAGGGTTGTTTTATATTATTTAGTTTATAATATTTATATATTTTTTTGGATTTTAATTTTATTTATTGTAAGGAAGTTAATAACACACTTAGGGTTTGATGATGAAAGAGTTTCACAAATAAATGAGATATTATAATCCGGTTTAAAAACTATCAGCATTTGGTGAGACTCATGACCCGTTTATTTTTTTTACTATAAAATTGTTTCTTAACTATAAATAATATCTTTTTAAAAAAGAAAACTCGAATGTTAATTTTTAGTGCATCTATATTTTATAGGATTTTCATATCAAATATTTGGTGAGATTAATTTTTAATTTAATGAAATGTTATAACTCGTTTAAAGGCTATCTGGGTTTGGTGAGACCCATACCCGTGAATTCGGGTCAAATGCATGAGAAACCTCCATTTACAAATGCAACAATCTGATGGCTTGAGAGGTGACAGGAAGCCGTTTTTAAAGGTTTCGATTATATATATTTAAGATTAAGATATAAACATGTACGAAAGTAGGAAAGTAGGAACAGAAGGGATGCTAAAACCTTCTTGGCAATATTATATAGGTGAGATCACAGGTTATAAACTTCACATCCAACTTTCTTTTTTTTTTTTACTTCTCCTCTTTGTAGGTACCCATTCCATTTTTGCTAATCGGCCCAAAAACTAAAAGTATATACCAAAATACGCAAACAATAAATAAGCGGGTCATGAGTCTTTGAAACCCTCATGGCTCTCATGACCCGCTTATTTATTGTACAATTAATAAGTTTTCAAGTATCTGTTGACCATGCTAATGTTTTATTTTGATCAGAGATCTTTGAAACCAAATGATTTGCTCCTAACGAAATCCTCATACTTTCCCAAATGTTAACACTTGACCACGCTATAAATAGCAACGATTGCATGTTGCACCGGCCGTCTTCACAAAAGAATACGGCATGAATCCATGTCCGTCATCTTACATGTGACATCATCTATATGGGTTTTTCTACTAGAGATAGCAGGGGAGATTTTTTTCCAATTAGATGTCCTGGATAGCTTTTTGAATCGTGTAATTACTTTCGAATTAGCGTATTTCATGGGTACATGAAATCAATAATTAGATAAGACAGAAAGTGTTTCTGCCAAAACGTTACTTTTAATGAAAACAAAATGTGAAATTCAATCAATTTGATGTTAAAACTAGACCAGATGATTCCTTTATATAGAGGTGAACCATCACAACGTTTTAGTTGGCGGTTAATAGTCGGCAAGAAATCTGTTTGGCAAGCGGATTTACATCTCTTACACCCTATCTTCTGAGAACAAAACTTGTTTGGCTACTCACCTGAAATTAGTTGTTACCAATCTGTACTAACATAGTTTCCATCGATCTTTGTGACCATCGAGCTCTATTACCTGCGATCTTCAGTGCCTATATTGCTACTAAGCTTTGCTACTACCAATCAATAGCAACTTGCTACCGATTTCCAGTCACTTGTGAAGATCATTATGCATGCAACTTTTAGCCATCAATGCAAATCCAACCTGTTTCCGATGAAGCATCTTTAATTTAATTTAATGTATCAAAAAAAAATCTATTGTGCATGTTACCCCTAAACCCTCGCATTCATTGGTGCCCAAAATAAAAACATGAACTATTGTGTACTTAACACCTCCTAATAGAGGTGGACAACAAAACCGGTTCCTGGAACCGGTTCGACGGAACCGAACCGGAACCGAACCGGTTCCTACCCGTTTTTCGTAGGAACCGGTTCGGTTCCGTTTCAACCCGACGATCCGGAACCGGTTTGACATGTTTGGAGGTGGACCGGGTAGGAACCGGAACCGAACCGGAACCGGTTCTGGAACCGGTTCGACCGGAACCGGTTCGGAACCGGTTATAGCCGTTGGAGTGGTTCTAGCCGTTGGGAAACGGTTTTATGGCCGTTTTTTGACCGTTGGGGTCAAAAATGGCCGTTTTTTGGCTCCCCAAACACCCCACTACTAGTATAAATAGGTATTTGGTGTAATGGGTTCATCACAACACTCAAAACGCAAACCCGAACGCAAAAAAATACAAAAAAAACGCTATTACAACGTTCTGAGTTCTCTAATCTCTTGTTTTCTCTTCTTCTATATTCATATTTGTTGTTATGGCTGCCTCACAATCATCGGTTGGTCAAGGTTCCACCGCCGGACCAAGTTTCGTTCGTATTGTACCTCATAATCGTAATCAAGAGATTTGGTGCAATTGGGATTTGGTTGAATTGAGTGACCATTCATTGAAGGCTCGGTGCAAGTTTTGTGGGATTTATTTAAACCCACTTTCGAATTCAAATTTGAAGAAACACATCGAAAGACCGTATTGCAGGGCGTTGAAACAGAACGTCGAGTCGCAACAAACGCAAATGGATAGTGAAGGCGGAATATTTACATACCAAATTGATCGAGTTCAAGATCGTATGGCGAAGTTTGTGATTCAAGAAGCTTTGCCGTTTAGCCACTTCGACAACCCTCGCTTAACCGCCATGATTCGAGATACGCTTCAACCACAATACACTCACGTAAGTCGTCATACTCTTAAACGTTATTGTTTAAAATTGTGGAAGAAGGCCAAAGAGGTACTAATTGCATATTTTGAAAATATAAATACGGGAATAAACTTAACTACTGATATTTGGTCGGCTCCACATGGTCTACCCGAATCTTATCTTTGTGTCACCGCTCATTGGGTAGACCCGTCATCGTGGGAAATGATGAAACGCACCATTGCTTTCGAACTCTTTGAGTATCCACATACGGGAGATAATTTGTTTGAAATTTTAGATTATGTTATAAAAACTTATAAACTAGAAAATAAAATATTTTCAATTGCATTTGATAACGCGTCGAATAATACATCGGCGGTTGATAAATTAAAATTAAAATATACGCCGATTTGCAATGGTGTATTTTTTCACTCAAGGTGTGTTGCTGTAACATCCTAAAATTTCTATATTGATAAATAAAAGAAAGTTATGTTTAGTAAATTCACGTTTTAGTTATTTAATGTCGAGTAAGGAACGGGTCTTGGGCTTAGTTATTTTATGAACTCGGCCTGTCTCGACCCGTAGGAAGCCAACCCGAGCCTAACCAAACCCGTAGTATATAAACGAAAGTTCTTGACACTTCCACCATTTTTCACCATCTTCCTTCACTTACACCCACCCAAACACTCTCATTTCTAGAGAGAGAAGCTAGAGAGAGAAAGTTCTCAAATCACAAATCCGAGTCCACAATCTTGTTCCTAATCGTTTTTGGTAAGTCCCTCTCGAAAATCATCCGTTTTCATAACCATTTTCGACCTCAAATCGAGCAAAAACTCCCATTTTCGTAACTTGAGTTTTCGGGTCAAAAACCGCCTTGTTTTGGTGTCAAAATGCAAGCTTTTGTGTTTAAAAGTACTAGGAATCGATAGCCCTTTCAATCCCGAGCATTTCCATGTCAAAAACTTCGATTTTGGGTCAAAAATCTGGAAAATCTGGAAAACCCGTGGGTTTCTCCGTCGCCCAGCTTGAAGGAGTCGAATCAGACTCATTCGATCGAACCAGTCGATCGAATCAGTCCATTCGATCGAATGCGTAGATCGAACAAGTCCAGTCGACCGAATAGGGAAGCAATCGAATGGTCTCCAACTCATTCGATCGAATGAGTTTTGTATTCGATCGAATGAGTGTTGAATTCGATCGAACGTGTTCCTATTCGATCGAACGTGTTCCTGTTTGATCGAACGTGTTCCTATTCGATCGAACGTGTTGTATTCGATCGAACGTGTTCCTATTCGATCGAACGTGTTCCTATTCGATCGAATCAAGCCAGAACCAAGCTGTTTCCAAGTTCGCCTAAGGTTTAACTTCGCCTGAAGCGAAGTTCGTCTATAAAATAAATTAAAAACCTAATGGAAAATGTGTTAAGGCAGTTATCGAAAATAAAATTTTTCCAAGCTGACCTGGCAGCTTAACCCCAGCCAGGGGCTCTGCCCCTTGGACCCCGCTAGGGGCTGCCGCCCCTAGAACCCCGCTGCCAGGGGCGCTGCCCCCGGACCCCCGTTCGTTGTGGGTCATATATAGATAGAAATACAAACGAGTAGCAGTAGTTAATTGATATGTGTAAATATTATACAGTTAGCCGAGCCCAGTTAAAGAAAGGAATTACGATCAACGGCGAGCGTAACAGGATCCAGGTGAGTTTCTAGCCCCATTCCTTGTTATGTTTTCGGGGCTGTGTGCATACTTGATGTGTTGTTAATACATTTATCCAAAGTGATAAGTGTATGCCATAGGTGATATATGTGATATGTATGAATGATTGCTTGATGGTTCGTGAACGATCTTCGGATATTGCACGTACTGTCAGGTTGTAACGTTATAAATATGGCAAGTATGATATGTATGTTTATGTGTATGAACGTAAGAAAGTTAATAAAAGAAGGAAATGACGGTTGTATGGTTGTATGGTTACGAAAGGGGTACCGAGCCCTAATAATACTCGAGGTATGATGTATGGTTGTATGGTAACGAAGAGGGAATCGAACCCTACTAATATTCGAAAACATGGGACCAGACCCTAATAATATCTGTGATGTTAGGGACCAGACCCTAATAATATCTGTGATGTTAGGGACCAGACCCTAATAATATCTGTGATGTTAGGGACCAGACCCTCATAATATCTGTGATGATAGGGACCAGACCCTTATAATATCTGTGATGTTAGGGACCAGACCCTTATAATATCTGTGAGGTTATAGGGCGAAAGGCTCTTTAAAACGTATGATTATGAATGTAAAGAAAGTATGTAAGTAAGAAAGAAAGTATGTAAGTAAGAATGAAGGTATGAGTACTTATGTGTGTATGAAAGAAAGTTATGAGGTTAAGTACGTATGTATGTAACAAGGTATTGTATGGTAGTGTATGATTAACTAGAACTCACTCAGCGTAGCTGACTTTTAGTATGCACGCAGGTGAGTAGGATGAGACAGCTGGCTTGAGTGGAGGACACATGGCAGAAGACTAAAGCCTGGCATCTGAAGATCCGATATGTTTTATAAGTTACGTTTTGATTTTGAAAGACAAGAGGAATGTTTAAAGACATGATTATGAATTGATATGTAATGTTTTATGAAAGTTTTATATTCCGCGTAAAGTTTTAATTAACTCTGATATTTAGAACTGTGTTTATGAGTAAATCCAACACGAAAGTAGGGTTACCGGTAACGGGGCCTTACAAGTTGGTATCAGAGCAAAGTTCGAGAGATTTAAGCATCCTACATGCTTAGACTCGAACAGAGAATGGGATTTAAGTAAGAAAGGAAAGAAGATGCCAGTTCAAGAATGCCATGTGTCGCTCAAGCAAGATCAGTAAAGGTAAAGTGCATGATTAAATGATGTATGTTAATAAGAAAGGATATGTGAACGATAGGGATAGGAATAATTGACTGTTTAAATTGACAAACTGCTTAAGTAGAACCAGCACAAATAGACTCATAAAGGGAAGTGTATATGACACGGAAAGTAACGTGATCAGCTAATCACAACTGGCCACTGTTATTACCTGTTAGCCTTACTATCCTTGTACTAGATAGTTCCTTGAGTGATGATGTTTGTGTTTTCTCATATAGGATACTGATGGCTGGAGCTGGAGAATTTGTTGAAGCTGGGGGTCGCACTGGACGTCGTGGCAGGCCTCGTCTTGTCCGGCAACCCTCGGTAGAAGAAGCTTCCCACACCGAAGATGAAGGAAGCGCAGCTGGAGGAGACCAGAACAACAACGAGGAAGTTCAACTTAGTCCTGCAGTTCAAGCAGCCATTGTTCAGGCTGTAGTTGCTGCTGTGAAGAACCTGAATCCCGAAGGATCTGCTGGAAGCCGTGAACGAACTGCTGAAGGGGCGGGTGGTGATGGTAGAAAGGATGGGGAAGGTGAAAGAGGGGCCTCGAGTGGGGATAAGTCTGTGAAAGTCGATGATAGGAGAGGAGGACAAGGTGGGTGCAGCTATAAGTCCTTCAAAGGTTGTGACCCGCCTAAGCTGACTGGTTTAGGAGACGCAATCGCTACTCTCCAGTGGTTAACCGCTATGGACAAGGTTATCCGCATTAGCGAATGCCGTCCCGACCAAGCTGTGGGCTATGCTACTCAGTCATTCGTAGATGAGGCTATGTATTGGTGGGAGAGTGTGGAGCAGAGGAAGACCCGTGAAGAGATCAAAGGGATGAAGTGGGAAGATTTGAAAGAGTTGGTAATGAAGAAGTTCTGTGCAGATGCCGAGGTTGAAAGAACGGAGATGAAGTTCCAGAATTTAAAAGCCGGTATGATGACGCATCGTGAGTATACCACGGAGTTCAACCGACTATCTAGGTTGGTGCCTGACATGGTTGACACTGAGGTCAAGAGAATCAAGTGTTATGTGAGGGGGTTGCCACAAAAGGTCCGCATGTTAGTCAGGGCGATTCAACCTGCTACTTTTGATTCGGCTGTTGGACTCGCGGAAATGGTCTATGCTGACGTGGCCGCGGATGATAGGGTGGAAAGGGACGAAGAGAAAGAGAAGAAAGGGGTCACTCCTGCTAAACGACCCGGTACTCAGTTATGGAACTCCAGGGATAAGAAACAGAAAGTGTGGGAGAAGAGATCGTGTAAGACCTGCGGAAAGAGGCATGGTGGTGAATGCAAGTGGGGTAAAAGTTCTAATGTTTGTCTCAAATGTGGAAAGGCTCATGGTGGAGAATGCAGAATGGGGTCGAATGCCTGTTATAAGTGCGGGAAGGTAGGGCATTATGCCAATGAGTGCAGTGCGAAGCCAACATGTTACAAATGTGGCAAGACAGGCCATATGTCAAGGGAGTGCACTGAAGGTGTAGCTGGAGGTAGTGGAAAGAAGGATGCCGATCAAGCTAGGCCCAGAACTAGAGCCTACATGCTGACCCAGGAACAAGCCAGGCAGATTCCGGATGTCGTCACAGGTACGTTTCTAGTGAACGATGTTTCCGCTTCTGTATTATTTGATTCTGGTGCGAATAGAAGTTTTGTAGCTACGACGTTTAGTAAACTAGCTAAAATGAAAGGCTGCCGAGTGTCTGAAACTTTTGTAGTAGAAACCGCAAGTGACACTTCGGTGAAAATAACAAAAATGGTGAAGAATTGTAAGATAGAGTTAGAGGGACATGAGTTCCCTGTTACTTTGTATGTTATGGCCTTAGGAGGGTTCGATGTAGTCTTGGGTATGGATTGGTTGTCTGAGTTTGAGGCTCAGATAGTATGTAAAAGTAAGATGATAAGGTTAAAGTCATTGGATGGTAGTGCGGTGACGGTTTATGGTGATAAGGAGAGTTATGGGCTTAAGGTCATTTCGATGATAAAAGCCGAGGGTTTGTTAAGGCGAGGGTGCGGTGCCTACCTGGCGTATGTTGTCAACGCTACGGCCGAGACGAAAGAAATGAAGAATGTTCCTATTGTGCGCGACTACCCAGAAGTATTCCCTGAGGATCTTCCGGGGTTGCCACCTGAGCGAGAGATAGAATTTCAGATAGATCTAGTACCAGGAGCCCAGCCCGTCGCGAAGGCGCCTTACCGTCTAGCACCGTCCGAGATGAAGGAATTAATGTCCCAACTGCAAGAACTCCTCGACAAGGGTTTTATCAGACCGAGTGTTTCTCCATGGGGCGCACCGGTTTTGTTTGTGAAGAAAAAGGATGGAAGTATGAGAATGTGCATAGACTATCGTGAGTTGAATAAGCTTACGGTAAAGAATAGATACCCCTTGCCTAGGATTGACGATCTGTTTGACCAACTGCAAGGTTCGAGTTGGTTCTCACGAATAGATCTCAGATCAGGCTACCATCAGCTGAAGGTGAAAGAGGTAGACATCCCTAAAACAGCGTTCCGAACGCGGTATGGACACTACGAGTTCCTTGTAATGTCATTCGGTCTAACAAATGCTCCTGCAGCATTTATGGACATGATGAATAGGGTGTGTCGACCGATGTTGGATAAGTCGGTTATCGTCTTCATCGATGATATATTGATTTATTCAAAGAGTGAGTCTGACCATGCCGAGCATCTGAGAGAGGTATTGGAAGTTCTGAAGAAAGAAAGGTTGTACGCCAAGTTTTCGAAGTGCGCGTTCTGGTTAAGGGAAGTGCAATTTTTAGGTCATGTGGTTAATCCGGAGGGGATTACCGTGGACCCAGCTAAGATTGAAGCGATAACGAATTGGAAGACTCCGCAGAATCCGACTGATATACGAAGCTTCCTAGGGTTAGCTGGCTACTATAGGAGATTCATCGAAGGTTTCTCCAAGATAGCCGCACCGCTGACCGGTATGACCCGTAAGACGATAGTATTCAATTGGGGAAAGTTTCAGGAGGAAGCCTTTGAAGAATTGAAGAAGAGACTCACGCAAGCTCCAATCCTTACTTTACCCGATGGTGATGAGGATTTTGTTGTTTGTGCTGATGCCTCGCATCAAGGGTTAGGTTGCGTGTTGATGCAACGAGGGAAGGTGATAGCCTACGCGTCTAGACAGTTGAAGGTCCATGAGAGTACTTACCCGACGCATGATTTGGAGTTAGCAGCTGTGGTGCATGCTCTTAAGATATGGAGGCATTATCTGTACGGCACTAAGTGTACTATCTATACAGATCATAAGAGTTTAAAGTACTTCTTCGAGCAGAAAGAACTGAACATGAGGCAGAGAAGATGGTTAGAATTGATAAAGGATTACGACTGTGAGATTAAGTATTACCCCGGTAAAGCTAACGTGGTCGCTGATGCGTTAAGTCGGAAGAATGAGGAAGTCCTTGCAACAGTGAAGTCATACAAGTTGATCATGAACTCAAGTCTTTTTGAAGAAATCATCAAAGTGCAGTCAGAAGTGTTAGTAGACGAAGGGTTAGTAAAGAAAGAAAGGATTTATGGCCAGCAAGATGAGTTGATGGAAAACACTCATGGAGTTAAAACTAGATTTGACCGTATGTGGATTCCACGCCATGGTGATCTTAGAAGTCGAATCTTAGATGAAGCTCATAAGTCAAGGTACTCAATCCATCCTGGAGCTACAAAGATGTACCAAGACTTGAAAAGAGATTACTGGTGGCCAGGAATGAAGAGTGATGTAGTGGATTATGTTAGTAAGTGCTTAACTTGCTTACAAGTCAAGGCCGAGCACCAAAAGCCTTATGGGAAGATGCAACCGCTAGAGATACCTGAGTGGAAATGGGAACACATCACCATGGATTTCATAACTAAGCTACCTCGTACAGCTAAGCATCATGATACCATCTGGGTGATTGTGGACCGTTTGACCAAGAGTGCTCATTTTCTGCCCATACGAGAGGCCATCTCGTCAGAAACGTTAGCAAGCTTGTTCATTAAAGAAATTGTAACCAAGCATGGAGTACCGTTATCGATCGTGTCTGATAGGGATACACGGTTTACTTCGAGGTTCTGGAAGAAATTTCATGAAGCTATGGGGACGAGGTTGAACATCAGTACGGCGTATCATCCTCAAACCGATGGACAGTCTGAAAGGACGATCCAAACCCTTGAGGATATGCTACGTTCTTGCGTGTTAGATTTTGGTGGAAGTTGGGATGATCATCTGCATCTGGCAGAGTTCTCCTATAACAACAGTTACCATTCGAGTATTGGTATGCCACCGTTTGAGATGCTGTACGGTAGACGATGTAGAACCCCGGTGTGTTGGGGTGAGATTGGTCAGAAGGAAATGGGAAGTATAGAAGTGGTTCAAGAAACGTCTTCAAAGTTCGATCAGATCAAAGCAAGAATGAAAGCCGCTCAAGACAGACAAAAGTCTTATGCGGATAAGCGGCGACGACCAATTGAGTTTAACGTTGGCGACTATGTGATGCTTAAGGTCTCGCCTTGGAAGGGGATTATCCGTTTTAGGAAAAGAGGAAAGTTGAGTCCGAGGTACATTGGACCGTTCAAGATTGTAAAACGTGTGGGTGAAGTAGCTTACAAACTGGATTTACCCGATGAGTTAGAAGGAATTCATTCAACCTTCCATGTTTCTCATCTGAGGAAGTGTCTAGCTGATGACACGTCTCACGTGCCATTAATGGACATTGAGGTTGATGAACAATTGAACTACATCGAGCAACCGATAAAGATCGTTGATCGCAAGGAGAAGCAGCTTCGTCACAAGATTATACCCTTGGTCAAAGTGATATGGAAACACCGCAAGGGATCTGATGCTACTTGGGAAGTCGAGGATGAGATGCGCAAGTTTTACCCTAGTTTGTTTATGTAATAGTTAGGTTTCGGGGACGAAACCTCTTTAAGGGAGGAAGACTTGTAACATCCTAAAATTTCTATATTGATAAATAAAAGAAAGTTATGTTTAGTAAATTCACGTTTTAGTTATTTAATGTCGAGTAAGGAACGGGTCTTGGGCTTAGTTATTTTATGAACTCGGCCTGTCTCGACCCGTAGGAAGCCAACCCGAGCCTAACCAAACCCGTAGTATATAAACGAAAGTTCTTGACACTTCCACCATTTTTCACCATCTTCCTTCACTTACACCCACCCAAACACTCTCATTTCTAGAGAGAGAAGCTAGAGAGAGAAAGTTCTCAAATCACAAATCCGAGTCCACAATCTTGTTCCTAATCGTTTTTGGTAAGTCCCTCTCGAAAATCATCCGTTTTCATAACCATTTTCGACCTCAAATCGAGCAAAAACTCCCATTTTCGTAACTTGAGTTTTCGGGTCAAAAACCGCCTTGTTTTGGTGTCAAAATGCAAGCTTTTGTGTTTAAAAGTACTAGGAATCGATAGCCCTTTCAATCCCGAGCATTTCCATGTCAAAAACTTCGATTTTGGGTCAAAAATCTGGAAAATCTGGAAAACCCGTGGGTTTCTCCGTCGCCCAGCTTGAAGGAGTCGAATCAGACTCATTCGATCGAACCAGTCGATCGAATCAGTCCATTCGATCGAATGCGTAGATCGAACAAGTCCAGTCGACCGAATAGGGAAGCAATCGAATGGTCTCCAACTCATTCGATCGAATGAGTTTTGTATTCGATCGAATGAGTGTTGAATTCGATCGAACGTGTTCCTATTCGATCGAACGTGTTCCTGTTTGATCGAACGTGTTCCTATTCGATCGAACGTGTTGTATTCGATCGAACGTGTTCCTATTCGATCGAACGTGTTCCTATTCGATCGAATCAAGCCAGAACCAAGCTGTTTCCAAGTTCGCCTAAGGTTTAACTTCGCCTGAAGCGAAGTTCGTCTATAAAATAAATTAAAAACCTAATGGAAAATGTGTTAAGGCAGTTATCGAAAATAAAATTTTTCCAAGCTGACCTGGCAGCTTAACCCCAGCCAGGGGCTCTGCCCCTTGGACCCCGCTAGGGGCTGCCGCCCCTAGAACCCCGCTGCCAGGGGCGCTGCCCCCGGACCCCCGTTCGTTGTGGGTCATATATAGATAGAAATACAAACGAGTAGCAGTAGTTAATTGATATGTGTAAATATTATACAGTTAGCCGAGCCCAGTTAAAGAAAGGAATTACGATCAACGGCGAGCGTAACAGGATCCAGGTGAGTTTCTAGCCCCATTCCTTGTTATGTTTTCGGGGCTGTGTGCATACTTGATGTGTTGTTAATACATTTATCCAAAGTGATAAGTGTATGCCATAGGTGATATATGTGATATGTATGAATGATTGCTTGATGGTTCGTGAACGATCTTCGGATATTGCACGTACTGTCAGGTTGTAACGTTATAAATATGGCAAGTATGATATGTATGTTATGTGTATGAACGTAAGAAAGTTAATAAAAGAAGGAAATGACGGTTGTATGGTTGTATGGTTACGAAAGGGGTACCGAGCCCTAATAATACTCGAGGTATGATGTATGGTTGTATGGTAACGAAGAGGGAATCGAACCCTACTAATATTCGAAAACATGGGACCAGACCCTAATAATATCTGTGATGTTAGGGACCAGACCCTAATAATATCTGTGATGTTAGGGACCAGACCCTAATAATATCTGTGATGTTAGGGACCAGACCCTCATAATATCTGTGATGATAGGGACCAGACCCTTATAATATCTGTGATGTTAGGGACCAGACCCTTATAATATCTGTGAGGTTATAGGGCGAAAGGCTCTTTAAAACGTATGATTATGAATGTAAAGAAAGTATGTAAGTAAGAAAGAAAGTATGTAAGTAAGAAAGAAAGTATGTAAGTAAGAATGAAGGTATGAGTACTTATGTGTGTATGAAAGAAAGTTATGAGGTTAAGTACGTATGTATGTAACAAGGTATTGTATGGTAGTGTATGATTAACTAGAACTCACTCAGCGTAGCTGACTTTTAGTATGCACGCAGGTGAGTAGGATGAGACAGCTGGCTTGAGTGGAGGACACATGGCAGAAGACTAAAGCCTGGCATCTGAAGATCCGATATGTTTTATAAGTTACGTTTTGATTTTGAAAGACAAGAGGAATGTTTAAAGACATGATTATGAATTGATATGTAATGTTTTATGAAAGTTTTATATTCCGCGTAAAGTTTTAATTAACTCTGATATTTAGAACTGTGTTTATGAGTAAATCCAACACGAAAGTAGGGTTACCGGTAACGGGGCCTTACAAGTTGGTATCAGAGCAAAGTTCGAGAGATTTAAGCATCCTACATGCTTAGACTCGAACAGAGAATGGGATTTAAGTAAGAAAGGAAAGAAGATGCCAGTTCAAGAATGCCATGTGTCGCTCAAGCAAGATCAGTAAAGGTAAAGTGCATGATTAAATGATGTATGTTAATAAGAAAGGATATGTGAACGATAGGGATAGGAATAATTGACTGTTTAAATTGACAAACTGCTTAAGTAGAACCAGCACAAATAGACTCATAAAGGGAAGTGTATATGACACGGAAAGTAACGTGATCAGCTAATCACAACTGGCCACTGTTATTACCTGTTAGCCTTACTATCCTTGTACTAGATAGTTCCTTGAGTGATGATGTTTGTGTTTTCTCATATAGGATACTGATGGCTGGAGCTGGAGAATTTGTTGAAGCTGGGGGTCGCACTGGACGTCGTGGCAGGCCTCGTCTTGTCCGGCAACCCTCGGTAGAAGAAGCTTCCCACACCGAAGATGAAGGAAGCGCAGCTGGAGGAGACCAGAACAACAACGAGGAAGTTCAACTTAGTCCTGCAGTTCAAGCAGCCATTGTTCAGGCTGTAGTTGCTGCTGTGAAGAACCTGAATCCCGAAGGATCTGCTGGAAGCCGTGAACGAACTGCTGAAGGGGCGGGTGGTGATGGTAGAAAGGATGGGGAAGGTGAAAGAGGGGCCTCGAGTGGGGATAAGTCTGTGAAAGTCGATGATAGGAGAGGAGGACAAGGTGGGTGCAGCTATAAGTCCTTCAAAGGTTGTGACCCGCCTAAGCTGACTGGTTTAGGAGACGCAATCGCTACTCTCCAGTGGTTAACCGCTATGGACAAGGTTATCCGCATTAGCGAATGCCGTCCCGACCAAGCTGTGGGCTATGCTACTCAGTCATTCGTAGATGAGGCTATGTATTGGTGGGAGAGTGTGGAGCAGAGGAAGACCCGTGAAGAGATCAAAGGGATGAAGTGGGAAGATTTGAAAGAGTTGGTAATGAAGAAGTTCTGTGCAGATGCCGAGGTTGAAAGAACGGAGATGAAGTTCCAGAATTTAAAAGCCGGTATGATGACGCATCGTGAGTATACCACGGAGTTCAACCGACTATCTAGGTTGGTGCCTGACATGGTTGACACTGAGGTCAAGAGAATCAAGTGTTATGTGAGGGGGTTGCCACAAAAGGTCCGCATGTTAGTCAGGGCGATTCAACCTGCTACTTTTGATTCGGCTGTTGGACTCGCGGAAATGGTCTATGCTGACGTGGGCCGCGGATGATAGGGTGGAAAGGGACGAAGAGAAAGAGAAGAAAGGGGTCACTCCTGCTAAACGACCCGGTACTCAGTTATGGAACTCCAGGGATAAGAAACAGAAAGTGTGGGAGAAGAGATCGTGTAAGACCTGCGGAAAGAGGCATGGTGGTGAATGCGAAGTGGGGGTAAAAGTTCTAATGTTTGTCTCAAATGTGGAAAGGCTCATGGTGGAGAATGCAGAATGGGGTCGAATGCCTGTTATAAGTGCGGGAAGGGTAGTGGCATTATGCCAATGAGTGCAGTGCGAAGCCAACATGTTACAAATGTGGCAAGACAGGCCATATGTCAAGGGAGTGCACTGAAGGTGTAGCTGGAGGTAGTGGAAAGAAGGATGCCGCTCAAGCTAGGCCCAGAACTAGAGCCTACATGCTGACCCGAGGAACAAGCCAGGCGAGATTCCGGATGTCGTCACAGGTACGTTTCTAGTGAACGATGTTTCCGCTTCTGTATTATTTGATTCTGGTGCGAATAGAAGTTTTGTAGCTACGACGTTTAGTAAAACTAGCTAAAATGAAAGGCTGCCGAGTGTCTGAAACTTTTGTAGTAGAAACCGCAAGTGACACTTCGGTGAAAATAACAAAAAATGGTGAAGAATTGTAAGATAGAGTTAGAGGGACATGAGTTCCCCTGTTACTTTGTATGTTATGGCCTTAGGAGGGTTCGATGTAGTCTTGGGTATGGATTGGTTGTCTGAGTTTGAGGCTCAGATAGTATGTAAAAGTAAGATGATAAGGTTAAAGTGCATTGGATGGTAGTGCGGTGACGGTTTATGGTGATAAGGAGAGTTATGGGCTTTAAGGTCATTTCGATGATAAAAGCCGAGGGTTTGTTTAAGGCGAGGGTGCGGTGCCTACCTGGCGTATGTTGTCAACGCTACGGCCGAGACGAAAGAAATGAAGAATGTTCCTATTGTGCGCGACTACCCAGAAGTATTCCCTGAGGATCTTCCGGGGTTGCCACCTGAGCGAGAGATAGAATTTCAGATAGATTCTAGTACCAGGAGCCCAGCCCGTCGCGAAGGCGCCTTACCGTCTAGCACCGTCCGAGATGAAGGAATTAATGTCCCAACTGCAAGAACTCCTCGACAAGGGTTTTATCAGACCGAGTGTTTCTCCATGGGGCGCGCCCGGTTTTGTTTGTGAAGAAAAAGGATGGAAGTATGAGAATGTGCATAGACTATCGTGAGTTGAATAAGCTTACGGTAAAGAATAGATACCCCTTGCCTAGGATTGACGATCTGTTTGACCAACTGCAAGGTTCGAGTTGGTTCTCACGAATAGATCTCAGATCAGGCTACCATCAGCTGAAGGTGAAAGAGGTAGACATCCCTAAAACAGCGTTCCGAACGCGGGTATGGACACTACGAGTTCCTTGTAATGTCATTCGGTCTAACAAATGCTCCTGCAGCATTTATGGACATGATGAATAGGGTGTGTCGACCGATGTTGGATAAGTCGGTTATCGTCTTCATCGATGATATATTGATTTATTCAAAGAGTGAGTCTGACCATGCCGAGCATCTGAGAGAGGTATTGGAAGTTCTGAAGAAAGAAAGGTTGTACGCCAAGTTTTCGAAGTGCGCGTTCTGGTTAAGGGAAGTGCAATTTTTAGGTCATGTGGTTAATCCGGAGGGGATTACCGTGGACCCAGCTAAGATTGAAGCGATAACGAATTGGAAGACTCCGCAGAATCCGACTGATATACGAAGCTTCCTAGGGTTAGCTGGCTACTATAGGAGATTCATCGAAGGTTTCTCCAAGATAGCCGCACCGCTGACCGGTATGACCCGTAAGACGATAGTATTCAATTGGGGAAAGTTTCAGGAGGAAGCCTTTGAAGAATTGAAGAAGAGACTCACGCAAGCTCCAATCCTTACTTTACCCGATGGTGATGAGGATTTTGTTGTTTGTGCTGATGCCTCGCATCAAGGGTTAGGTTGCGTGTTGATGCAACGAGGGAAGGTGATAGCCTACGCGTCTAGACAGTTGAAGGTCCATGAGAGTACTTACCCGACGCATGATTTGGAGTTAGCAGCTGTGGTGCATGCTCTTAAGATATGGAGGCATTATCTGTACGGCACTAAGTGTACTATCTATACAGATCATAAGAGTTTAAAGTACTTCTTCGAGCAGAAAGAACTGAACATGAGGCAGAGAAGATGGTTAGAATTGATAAAGGATTACGACTGTGAGATTAAGTATTACCCCGGTAAAGCTAACGTGGTCGCTGATGCGTTAAGTCGGAAGAATGAGGAAGTCCTTGCAACAGTGAAGTCATACAAGTTGATCATGAACTCAAGTCTTTTTGAAGAAATCATCAAAGTGCAGTCAGAAGTGTTAGTAGACGAAGGGTTAGTAAAGAAAGAAAGGATTTATGGCCAGCAAGATGAGTTGATGGAAAACACTCATGGAGTTAAAACTAGATTTGACCGTATGTGGATTCCACGCCATGGTGATCTTAGAAGTCGAATCTTAGATGAAGCTCATAAGTCAAGGTACTCAATCCATCCTGGAGCTACAAAGATGTACCAAGACTTGAAAAGAGATTACTGGTGGCCAGGAATGAAGAGTGATGTAGTGGATTATGTTAGTAAGTGCTTAACTTGCTTACAAGTCAAGGCCGAGCACCAAAAGCCTTATGGGAAGATGCAACCGCTAGAGATACCTGAGTGGAAATGGGAACACATCACCATGGATTTCATAACTAAGCTACCTCGTACAGCTAAGCATCATGATACCATCTGGGTGATTGTGGACCGTTTGACCAAGAGTGCTCATTTTCTGCCCATACGAGAGGCCATCTCGTCAGAAACGTTAGCAAGCTTGTTCATTAAAGAAATTGTAACCAAGCATGGAGTACCGTTATCGATCGTGTCTGATAGGGATACACGGTTTACTTCGAGGTTCTGGAAGAAATTTCATGAAGCTATGGGGACGAGGTTGAACATCAGTACGGCGTATCATCCTCAAACCGATGGACAGTCTGAAAGGACGATCCAAACCCTTGAGGATATGCTACGTTCTTGCGTGTTAGATTTTGGTGGAAGTTGGGATGATCATCTGCATCTGGCAGAGTTCTCCTATAACAACAGTTACCATTCGAGTATTGGTATGCCACCGTTTGAGATGCTGTACGGTAGACGATGTAGAACCCCGGTGTGTTGGGGTGAGATTGGTCAGAAGGAAATGGGAAGTATAGAAGTGGTTCAAGAAACGTCTTCAAAGTTCGATCAGATCAAAGCAAGAATGAAAGCCGCTCAAGACAGACAAAAGTCTTATGCGGATAAGCGGCGACGACCAATTGAGTTTAACGTTGGCGACTATGTGATGCTTAAGGTCTCGCCTTGGAAGGGGATTATCCGTTTTAGGAAAAGAGGAAAGTTGAGTCCGAGGTACATTGGACCGTTCAAGATTGTAAAACGTGTGGGTGAAGTAGCTTACAAACTGGATTTACCCGATGAGTTAGAAGGAATTCATTCAACCTTCCATGTTTCTCATCTGAGGAAGTGTCTAGCTGATGACACGTCTCACGTGCCATTAATGGACATTGAGGTTGATGAACAATTGAACTACATCGAGCAACCGATAAAGATCGTTGATCGCAAGGAGAAGCAGCTTCGTCACAAGATTATACCCTTGGTCAAAGTGATATGGAAACACCGCAAGGGATCTGATGCTACTTGGGAAGTCGAGGATGAGATGCGCAAGTTTTACCCTAGTTTGTTTATGTAATAGTTAGGTTTCGGGGACGAAACCTCTTTAAGGGAGGAAGACTTGTAACATCCTAAAATTTCTATATTGATAAATAAAAGAAAGTTATGTTTAGTAAATTCACGTTTTAGTTATTTAATGTCGAGTAAGGAACGGGTCTTGGGCTTAGTTATTTTATGAACTCGGCCTGTCTCGACCCGTAGGAAGCCAACCCGAGCCTAACCAAACCCGTAGTATATAAACGAAAGTTCTTGACACTTCCACCATTTTTCACCATCTTCCTTCACTTACACCCACCCAAACACTCTCATTTCTAGAGAGAGAAGCTAGAGAGAGAAAGTTCTCAAATCACAAATCCGAGTCCACAATCTTGTTCCTAATCGTTTTTGGTAAGTCCCTCTCGAAAATCATCCGTTTTCATAACCATTTTCGACCTCAAATCGAGCAAAAACTCCCATTTTCGTAACTTGAGTTTTCGGGTCAAAAACCGCCTTGTTTTGGTGTCAAAATGCAAGCTTTTGTGTTTAAAAGTACTAGGAATCGATAGCCCTTTCAATCCCGAGCATTTCCATGTCAAAAACTTCGATTTTGGGTCAAAAATCTGGAAAATCTGGAAAACCCGTGGGTTTCTCCGTCGCCCAGCTTGAAGGAGTCGAATCAGACTCATTCGATCGAACCAGTCGATCGAATCAGTCCATTCGATCGAATGCGTAGATCGAACAAGTCCAGTCGACCGAATAGGGAAGCAATCGAATGGTCTCCAACTCATTCGATCGAATGAGTTTTGTATTCGATCGAATGAGTGTTGAATTCGATCGAACGTGTTCCTATTCGATCGAACGTGTTCCTGTTTGATCGAACGTGTTCCTATTCGATCGAACGTGTTGTATTCGATCGAACGTGTTCCTATTCGATCGAACGTGTTCCTATTCGATCGAATCAAGCCAGAACCAAGCTGTTTCCAAGTTCGCCTAAGGTTTAACTTCGCCTGAAGCGAAGTTCGTCTATAAAATAAATTAAAAACCTAATGGAAAATGTGTTAAGGCAGTTATCGAAAATAAAATTTTTCCAAGCTGACCTGGCAGCTTAACCCCAGCCAGGGGCTCTGCCCCTTGGACCCCGCTAGGGGCTGCCGCCCCTAGAACCCCCGCTGCCAGGGGCGCTGCCCCCGGACCCCCGTTCGTTGTGGGTCATATATAGATAGAAATACAAACGAGTAGCAGTAGTTAATTGATATGTGTAAATATTATACAGTTAGCCGAGCCCAGTTAAAGAAAGGAATTACGATCAACGGCGAGCGTAACAGGATCCAGGTGAGTTTCTAGCCCCATTCCTTGTTATGTTTTCGGGGCTGTGTGCATACTTGATGTGTTGTTAATACATTTATCCAAAGTGATAAGTGTATGCCATAGGTGATATATGTGATATGTATGAATGATTGCTTGATGGTTCGTGAACGATCTTCGGATATTGCACGTACTGTCAGGTTGTAACGTTATAAATATGGCAAGTATGATATGTATGTTTATGTGTATGAACGTAAGAAAGTTAATAAAAGAAGGAAATGACGGTTGTATGGTTGTATGGTTACGAAAGGGGTACCGAGCCCTAATAATACTCGAGGTATGATGTATGGTTGTATGGTAACGAAGAGGGAATCGAACCCTACTAATATTCGAAAACATGGGACCAGACCCTAATAATATCTGTGATGTTAGGGACCAGACCCTAATAATATCTGTGATGTTAGGGACCAGACCCTAATAATATCTGTGATGTTAGGGACCAGACCCTCATAATATCTGTGATGATAGGGACCAGACCCTTATAATATCTGTGATGTTAGGGACCAGACCCTTATAATATCTGTGAGGTTATAGGGCGAAAGGCTCTTTAAAACGTATGATTATGAATGTAAAGAAAGTATGTAAGTAAGAAAGAAAGTATGTAAGTAAGAAAGAAAGTATGTAAGTAAGAATGAAGGTATGAGTACTTATGTGTGTATGAAAGAAAGTTATGAGGTTAAGTACGTATGTATGTAACAAGGTATTGTATGGTAGTGTATGATTAACTAGAACTCACTCAGCGTAGCTGACTTTTAGTATGCACGCAGGTGAGTAGGATGAGACAGCTGGCTTGAGTGGAGGACACATGGCAGAAGACTAAAGCCTGGCATCTGAAGATCCGATATGTTTTATAAGTTACGTTTTGATTTTGAAAGACAAGAGGAATGTTTAAAGACATGATTATGAATTGATATGTAATGTTTTATGAAAGTTTTATATTCCGCGTAAAGTTTTAATTAACTCTGATATTTAGAACTGTGTTTATGAGTAAATCCAACACGAAAGTAGGGTTACCGGTAACGGGGCCTTACAGTTGCACATATCATTAATTTAATCGTGCAAGACGGACTTGCTTCGGATGAGGTTACATCGGTTATAAACGATTTTAGAGTAATGCTACATGAAGTTTTTAAGAAAAGTAAAAAAAGACAAATGGATTATAGAAAATTTTGTAAAGATACGGGAAGAAAAGCTTTGGGAGCTAATTGGGATGTACCTCATCGATGGAATTCCACTTGCATAATGTTTCAAAGTGCTTTGAAACAAAGAGACACTTTACAAATGTTTCATTCTAGTCTTGCCGAGAATGATTTGGCAATCCCCTTTTCAAATGAGAAATGGGAAATTATCAATGACTTATCGACTTTTCTTGAAGTTTTTAAAACATCAACTACGAAACTATCGGGAACGTATTATCCGACAAGTCCCTTGGTTCTTTCGGAGTTATTTTTAATCGTTAACAATCTTAAAGAATTTGAAAATAAAAGTCCAATGTTTTCAAACATCATATTACCAATGAAGTTTAAATTAAAAAAATACTTTCTTGAATTGCCACCGATTTTTACTTGCGCCGCCGCTTTAAACCCAATGTTAAATGTTACGGGGGTTGAATGTGTGATAGACGAAATTTTTTCAGCCTTAGATATGCATGAAGTTGACCCAAACTTTTCAACAGAGGCACAAAATGATTTTAACTTGAATTTTAAATTTTTGTATGACTTTTATATAAATAAATATGGGTCAAACATACACATGCCTACGCCGGGGGGGTCTTCATCAAGTTCAAGTGCTCCTAGAGTACGAGACCCCATGATTAGCCTTATGAACACCGTTCGCAACGTAACGGCTAAAAAACAAAGGGGTAACACCCCTTCAAGCGAACTAGGAAGGTATAGTGCATATGATTTCTCTACCGGTTTATCCGAAGAGGAATATGGCACTTTTGATGTTTTGGCTTGGTGGAAGGTAAAGGAAACCGAGTTTCCGATTCTTGCCACCATGGCCCGTGATTTACTAACCGCCCAAGCTTCTACGGTAGCTTCGGAATCTGCTTTTTCTCTTAGTGGCAGGGTAATATCGGTGAGAAGAACAAGACTGAATTCGGAGTCGGTGGAGATGTGCATTTGCTTGAAGGATCACTTGGACTCAATCGATCGTGTTCAACACGTAACCACTCTGGAAGACGAAACACCACTTGATGTTCGAGTGCACGACGAACAAGAAGGCGTTTCTACAAGTAATTCTGATGAATAAGTCGCCACTCAATAATTACGACGAACAAGAAGGCTTTTATAGAAATAATATGTCACAACTTTATATTTATAAGTTTAATGTTTTGTTAGTTTGTTTTTGAATATTTTAAAACATGTAACCTTTTTTTTTTGAACTTCTTAAAGTAAATAAAATGAATTTTATGTTAATTGTTTTTTTTTATTTAACATGTTATACAAATACGAGCAGCGGAAACGAAAAACGAAAAAAAAAATTATTTTTTACACTGTAACCGGTTGGAACCGGTTACAGTGTAAGAACCGGTTTAGGAACCGGTCAGAACCGGTTCCACCGGTTCCGGGTCCGAGGGTTGGGGAACCGGTTCGGTTCCCTAACCGGTTCGAACATGGAATCGGTTTAAACAGTGATGTTGACTAATGGAACCGGTTCTGAACCGGTTCCGGTTCCTTTGACCAACCCGATTTGATCACCTATACCTCCTAACTCGTATCAATCAATATTCTTATTTCTCATTTGGTCTATTTAGATTTTCCTACCAGTTTTGGGCCGAAAAACATTATGAACCAGTTGGATTCGTCTAAATGGATGAAGAAGAAAAAAAGATGTGGTTAAGGTGATTAGTTTCACTGCTCGCTGGTAGACGTGCACAAAATAACCGGTTCCGGAACCGAACCGGTTCTAACCCATACCCGGAACCGGTTCCTGACCGGGTATAGGATTTCTCCTCGGAGCCGGTTCCGGAACCGGAACCGACCCGGAACCGGTGGAAAAAACCCGGAGGAACCGGTCAAAACCCGACCCGGAACTGGTCAAAACCTGGTCAAATACCCGACTATACCCGAAACCGGTTCCGGAACCGAACCTGGTTTGACTTTTGTTGACCATACCCGGAACCGGTTCCTACCCGGTTCCGGGTTTTTTAAATACCCGATTTGTGCACGTCTACTCGCTGGTTTATTTACAATACTCTAAACGAGACAATTTTTGGTGCGAAACTTGATAAGATTTTCTTTTTGATTATGCTGTTCTGGCTTCTTATTTAGGGCTCTTTTCTCATAATTGTAATTTTAATTTGAATTGGTAGCGTGGTTAAAAAACCCGCTACTTAGTATTTGTTTTTTTTCCCTTCCGGTTAGGATTTTCTAACCGGTAGGAGTGTTTTTAATTCAAGTTGCTGGTAAAAGAAAAATAACTTGATGGCCCTAAATTCACCCACATAAGCTTACAAATTTCAGTCCTAAGCTGGTAGGGCTTGGTTATATCTATTGTGGGCTTTTAACTCAATAGAGTCATAGACTAAAGCCTTTAAACTAAATTCTGATTGGTTTCTTAAGCACCGGCAATGAAAGACTTTCTATTAGACTATTACCAATCTTCTTGAATATAACATATACTGACATTATAGGATGATGGCAGCCATTGCTAGAACTGTTTTCCATGTTTTGGGCGTACGCTTTACCTAATCCTACCAGTGAGTAAAGTATTGATGACGCGTTCAGCATGTACACGAATATAGTTTTAGCACTTGCTATTAAGTTTGTAACTATGCTATTTATTAGAAACAAACAGGCTCAAATATATCAGAAGCATGCTTGGTCCATAAACTGTACAAGACTTGAAACTTTCTGGTTTGTACAAAAAATCAAACAGGACAGGGTATCAATGATGGCCACGAGATCCGATGTTTTCCATGATAATCTGGAAACAAATAGTAACAAAAGTAAATGAAAAACAACTTAATGTATGCAACAAACCACACACATGAATAAACAGCGTACCTGACCTTTGCATAAAACATACGAAGTTTTATAGAACCAAAATCTTAGATCCAATTTCATCTTAATAGAGGTGCATATGGAGCTGGGCATGGAGATAAAGAAAGATCTGGTAACTGATTTATCAGATCAACAGTTGCCTCCAAGCATCTGCTAAGTATTTTCTTCTCGCACATCAGAAGCTTTGAAGCAACCCGTTTCTTGGGATCTATATCACACTCTGCCAACTGAATTCCAGAAAACTACATTAGTTAAATGCTAGAATTCACAAGTAGCAATCTAAACTTGAAAGAAACAGAAAATATTACCAGCGCTTCATCTTCGCTTAAGGTAGTTAGGTAACCTGCAAGTCTTTCTCTGAAATAAGTAGCTAGTTGGTCCAAAACTGCATGCTCCATGGACGGGCTTACCTGTAATATCATAACACGGAAAAAAATAATAACGATACAGAATTTAATTCTGAAACCGACAATATAACAGACTTACCGGACATACTGGACCCTGAGAAGATATAACAGACTCCATCTCTAAAGGATCTGAAACATAACCTAACCTCATATATGGAAGCATATCTAGAATGGTTTCTCTTTCCTTCCCCACTTTAACCTAATGAACGAGAAAATGCAGTAAAAAAGTTAATTTCATATATAACAACCATTAAAACAAGATTTATACCTGAAAAGTTTGTATGGTTAGTCTTCCATTTCTTTGAGCAACCAATCTTTTCTCTTGATATTGAGGATCCTCTGTATTCAATGCTGCCTGAAAGCAAGTGATGTGAGATAAGTACAGACAGAATAAAAGATTACTGAAATAATAAAATTGCATGGAAGATATGAGAAAAATGATTCAACCTCAACCACCACGCGGTCATAAGGGTTATCTTCATCAACAAAACCGTAGTTGATGAGTAATTTTGAATTAGGTTGTGGTCCACACCTGCAAAAGATTGTATAATAAAGATCAACAATGCAGTTAAAGAACAGCTAAATAAGTAAAATTTAAAAATATAATATCATACCACACTACAATAGACTGTCCAGCTAGATATGGGCGGTCAACAACCAACTGAACACCTCCATCCACAGCGGTCAACATGGCCTTACAGTTGCTCCTGTAGGTCAACAGAGGAGGTCCAAGAGGAACCAATGCAAACCTTCGTGCCAAACTCACATTCTGAATTTTAAGTTACAGATCATTTAACATTCAAAACAAGAATATATACATTTGTAAAGATATAAAACACATTAGAAACAAATAAATGACAACCAAGTGTTATCAGATGGTAGAACAAACCTGTAAATGCACGACACAAGATTGAACTGCTACAAAAGCTTGTTTAAATATCTCAAACGAAAAGGCCTCCGTAGGGATATCAAAAGGATATTGCTGCTCAAGAAAGAAGGGAAAGGTAAACTAACCTAATCATTAATATGAACTGAAATTAAAAAAACAAAACCAGAACCATTTCTTGTTAATAAACCTGAAACAGAGATCCAGCCATAAACCAAACAGTGTCGAGCTCGTTATACTCTTTTCTGATGCCTTCTGCTCTTTCAAGAACTTCATCCTGATAATATTAATAACAATGTAATGTAGATTAAACAGGTGAAAGTCATAACCTTTTGCCTGAATATGTACAACGCTTAATCTTAGATATAATGACTAAGAAGAAATACCTTAACGGGACTGCCAGTCAAATAATCGAGCTCAGATTCCGACCACAAGAGTGGCGATTCGACAGCTAGCTGTCCCCTACCACGCTGACGATCAAGCTCTCTGATATACGGGTACCAAAAAGACTCTTTTCCTTGTTTTTTCTCATACATTAGATACAACGCAAGGCAAGCTAACTCCGATAATTTGCACGTGGTCAACAGTTCAGCTGCAATCAAAAGAAAGAACGTACAGTCATATGATCAATCAAACAACAATCATTTAGAGCATGTTTGGGATTGAGTTTGAAAAATGCTTATTGGCTTATTGACTTTTTCAAAAAGCCATTTTGAAAAGCTAAGATTTGAGGCTTTTAGAAAACTGCTTTTTAACCATTTCAAAAGGCTAAAATAAAAAGGATTTTCGTGATTGCCAAACACATTTTAACTTATTGGCTTTTTGAAAACACCAATAAGCCAATAAGCATTTCTCAAACTCAATCCCAATAGGGCTGTTTAGCTGCCTCATTTCTCAAACTCAATCCCATTTGGGATTAATTTCAAGTCAAGCCAGGGTGGTTTCGAGCTCGAGCTCGAAATTAAACGAGGCAGCTTAGCTATGCTCTAGCTCGATTTGAAGTTAAACGAGCCTAAGATCGAGCCAACAAGCCGAGCCATGGCCCGAGCCAAGCTTATGTTGATTTTGTCTCGGTTACAAAAATGATCCAACTCAATTCAGATTGTTTTAAATTAAGTTTTTTAGCTAGTTTTGTTCGAGCCAGCCACGAGCCCGAGCTTCGAGCTGCAAGCTTTGACCAGACCTAATCCCAAACATGCTCTTAAGCGAAAACCGAACAGCATCATACCGACGGTCTCGTTCCCGAGAACTCTCTCGAGCGTTACAACCAACGAATTCGGAACACAAAAGGCGGTATCACCTGCCTACAGTTGAGTAAAAGATAAATTCGAAAATCATCAAACAAAACCTAATTCAAGTAATTAAAACGAACCAAAATTAGGTAAAAGATAATCATCAAACAAAACCTGTAAATCCTAACTTGCAGCAACGTAATGAATGGGAGGATGGCGTGAATCATAGGCTTGCCTGTCTTTGAGAACCACTTTACAGGGAGGTAAGCCGTTGCTATGCATCCATGACTTCAAGTCTTCCTGGTTCTCAACCGTTGAGGAGTTGCCGGAGACAAGTGTGTCGGTGGTGGAAGCCTGACACATGCTCCGAGTACCAAACCGTAACGAATTTGAATTTGAAATTGAAATTGAAACCCTAGGATGAACAGAGACGATTGAATTGAAATTGAATATGCATTTGGATACTTGTAGGTACGAGACGTCCATTGGTTATGTTGTGGTGTTCTCTTCTGTTAGTGAGGGATAAGAAGTGGTCTACGATTGGAGGAGGGAAAATATTATTATGCAAATGTAAATATACAAACCAGAGAAAACTGCGGTTTTCGTTCCCGTCGCTTGTTTTAAATCTGCGGTTTTAGTATAATAGTTTTAAATTTGTGATTTTCTTTCTCGTGGTTTCATTTCACTTGCAATTAAACCCGAATTCACTAATTCCGTTAAGTCTGGTCGTTAAACTCATCAGCGTGTCCTTCACGTGAGGGGCAGTTTTGTCATTTTTCTTCTCAAATAAACCCAAGTTCTTAGCCCCTCACGTGAGGGGCTTGGGGTTTATTTGGGGAAAAATGACAAACTGCCCCTCACGTGAAGGACATGCTGATGAGTTTAACGACCAGACTTAACGGAATTAGTGAATTTGGGTTTAATTGCAAGTGAAATGAAACCACGGAGACGAAAATTGAAAATCTGAAACTATTGGACTAAAATCGCAGACGTTGATGTATTTAACGACCAGAATTAACGGGATTAGTGAATTTGGATTTAATGGCAAGTGAAATGAAACCACAGTAACGAAAATTGCAAATTTGAAACTATTTGACTAAAACCACGTAGACGAAAACCGCTACTATTTACTCATCCACACTTTTTTTTAGCATGAACTATCCTATATGACAAACGTAAAAGAATCCAATGATAACAAGTGATGAACCTGACCCAACACATGGTGATCAAATGACCAATAAACATTCTAGCACATATATGTTGTTTATATAACTCTCTAGTCTCTACTGCTGCCTTCTATTAATGCATTTGCATTCATACACATGTTCATTATGATGAATCATGTCCGGTCCTGTGGCTTCTGTCTTAGACCCCTTCAGACGAGCTTTCGCATGGCGTTTTACAGCCTCCAACACAAGACACGGAAATCTTCTCACCTGTTGTGACTTGTGACCATCCCGATAGACATCTCGTTGGATCCTTGTAGTAATTGTTGGCAATTTCAGATTGCAATAGACACAACAATGAATAGATAAAACTTGCACTTAATTTTTGATAAACTTCTTCTACAATGATCATCAGATTTACAACCCTACTTGGGTTTTTATAACCATATTAATTACATACAAGACCCCTAGACTTTACAAATATACATACTAGATATAAACTATACTTTCTAAAATGACTAAAAGACCCCTACTATTTAGTTTATATTTTCAACAGTAACAATGTCATTTGTTATTAAACATGTTTTTGTTTATAAATATAATAACCTCTAATTCACCATAACCGTTGGAACTTGGAAGGAAGGTTACTGGAGTTACGTTGACGGTGAATGATCAACCTCCAATCTCAATGCTCCCACTGTACGCCAACAAAACTTTATCATTGATTATAACCGCTTTCAAAGGGCTCTTTTCTGACTTGTTAACAGTGGTAACTGTTATAAGCAATGTAGCATAAGCACCAAATAACAAAACCACAATAAACCAGAAAGAGAAAAAACAGAAAGTAAAGGAAAGAACATCAATTATGTATCGTCTAAACCAGAAAAAACTAGTCGAAAGTAAAGCCCGACAACCTGATAATGAAGTCGGGATACCAAGCTAACATATAAGTTCATACCATAAATAAACAAAGACCAAAAAGATTCAAACACCAACCAACCAACTAACTATAGCTCAACTATTCCAAGTATAATCTTTTTATACAAACAAGCAGCTCCGGTCCAGTTGCAGTCGTCTCACTTTCCACCGCCATCTTCGAACGCCGCCGTCATCTTTTCCGTCTGCTTCAAGCAGATCTCATCATAGGGCTTTTCTTGTTTTACGTCGACGTATCCACCTGTTTTTAACACCTATTTGATTTTTTTTAAATAAAAAGGTAAATATTAGCCTCAAAGTAAACATGTTTAGATTTTATTGCGGTTAGGGACTTACAAGAATTTGATAGAAAACCATCGCGCTTTCTTGCTTGGTTTTCTTCTTCAAAATCTGCGATAAGTTTACGGCTTCCTCTTCCCCTTTTTCTTTGCTGTGCACAAACTTACCGTGCAAGAAACTGCCAACGCTTCTGTCTAATACAAAGGGTGAATCTTAATAGTTAATACACATAAGTTGAAGATAGATTCTAAGCAAAATAACGTTAAAATGTTATCGTACGTACTTTGTGGCAGCCGACAACTTTTCTGCAACGAGAACTGAAGTCACTGTCGAAAAAGGAAAACATTAGGATCTATGAAGAAATAAAGTTGCAAAAAGTAGGAAAACATGCGAATTCGTTACCGTTTTCTTGGTTGCTGCCCTCTCCCAAAGTACTCGGCCCCTGAGACTGTTTAGATACAACAATAATTATATCAGAACATTTGTATATAACACGATTAAAAACGTAACAAATAGATTACCTCGGCCGTTTGTATCTCATCCCTGGTTGGAGACATCATTCTCTCTTGACTCTCACATGAACTTGTGGCGGGTCCCATTTCGCTGACCATGGATGTCTCACCGACTTCATCAAACTTCAATAATGCTGACTGTGTTGCAGGCGTTAGAGGAGCGATTCCTTCAGCTTCCGTTTCCTCAGACACCATATGCACATTAAGCGGTCCCAATCCATTGTTTCCTGACATTGTGGGGCCCACTGCCTCCTCGACAACTTCTACGGCCACCTGCTTTGATTCATCGCCTTTCGATTCTGTGGGGCACACCGTTTCTTCACCTTGTTCTACCACCACCCGCACGCTTGCGGGAATAACTGAGCTAAGATCTGCTTGAAAGTGTGGAAAAACTACAAAGATTGTTAAAACTTAAATATGAGGCGGCAAATTTACTAAAAGCGAAGCGGAAATTATTAAATGAACGGTTTTAGTTTGTTATTTAATAACCGAATAACTAACAAAGAAAGAAATCTTACTGGAAAATCTTGGCTGCATGAAATGATCAAAAGACCGATGTTTGTCTTTTTTTTCACTAACCTCGGTTCGGGTTCGCCTTTTGCGTCCCAGATCCCTTACTTCAGAAGCCCTTGTCCTCGTATACACCCTGCCAGATTGAACAGAATACCATTTAAGGTTCATAAACATTATAATAAAATAAATCAGGTTATGCTCATAATGAACTCACTCCTCAGGAACCATCGTAGCATCGTCGGAAACGCATTTGCGTTTCCGTGGGACCCGAAGATCTGTTTTCGAGCCCGGAGTACGGACAGCCACAGATCTTGGTTTAGGCTTTCCTGCATTGAATTAACATTTCCATAATTAAAAGCCCGTTAACAACATTAGGTCAAATCTGATTACATGTTACCTGTAGCAACGGAAGCCCTTGACATTGGAGTCACATTGACCGTAGCCGACATCTGACTCTTATCAGCACTTGGTTGAAGGAGTAAATTGTCAACAGATGCCATTTCTGGCACCACTGTCGGCTCATTCGTTGTACCGTCTTCATCATCAGGCTGCATATCACAACTTTTTACACCTTCTGAGATCATAGATAATTCTATGTCATTATTTGTTTTGGATTCGGGTTCGTGTTCATGTTCAACTAACGGTGCCGAATCGAGAATCAATTCATCATCACTGACACTTAGTACCATCGGGTCCAAACGCTCTTCTAGGAAAAATCTATGCATAAATTTCTCCACGCTTGCGTCTGATTCAACACTGCAATGATATAACAAATAACTTAGAGTGCAAGTATACATTAGTTACATACTAATAAGTTACTAATTACATACTTTCTGGGCATGGTGGAAGTTGAAGTAGAAGCTGACGCGTGACACACCCTTCGCTGATCTTCCCAAGTATCTATTGTACGAGAAGAATCATATGATAAGGTTAAAAGATCATGTAAATTATAAAATTAAACTATTACACAACAAAAACATGTACACCTAAAAGCTTTACCTTTAAGCACCAGTTCTAAATGTGGTTTCACATGATCACTGTAATATCAGAGACACAAACACATAACGGTTAATAATAAATTAACGATGAACGAAAACAACCAATAAAATAGACTTACTTGCTGATATCATCTAGAACAACGTCTAGATTGTATGAATCGAGATCAGAACAATCCGGCAGGCTGAGAGAACCGCATTGTGCACGGATAGATTCAACAAAACTATAACTACTCTTCCGTCTAGAAGATTCTTGAGCATCGGCATCTGCAGGCTGAACTTGGGATCTTTTACTTGTGGATTCGGGTAAGCACATCCCGCCATAATTAACAACCAACTTTTTCCTCCCTTTAGAAAAAAACTCCAAATCGTTACAACTGCGATTGCAGTCATCAAGCAAGTACTTCACTTTCATGGAGTGTATCCGCGTCAGCCCGATTACATAATAGCCAAGCACTCTGTATGTCACAACAGCAAACTCGCCCAATATTTTATCTAACACACCACAAAACAAGAACAAATATAGAAGTGATAAAATACCATGACAATATTCAAGTATAACGGAAACTCACTTTTAAACAAGTTGCAACATGTGAGCGCATATGTTGTTAATCAACATATGCGCCGCTTATGTTATACGCCGCATATGCATGTTTATATATATAGGTTGTTTGCTTTCTTTGTATTATTATCTCAGAATCTGAATTACAATACAATAAAAGCAAACAACCTATATATATACACATACATATGCAGTGTATAACATACACCCCGTATAACATATGGGGCGTATATGTTGATTAACAGCATATGCGCTCACACAACACAAATCAACATAATAAATAATTGCATAAGTTCATCATCATCATACAATTAATTTCCTAGATAATCTTGATAACATAACTTAAAGCTTCATGGTGCAAACAACTTAACAAATTATGCAAAACTTTACAACCCAAGTAGCCAAAAGTACAATTGTTAACAGGGGGCGCAACTTCTTGGGGACAGGTTAGTAAATTTTGCACAGTTGTAAATTGTTAACAGAAAAAATAATGAAATTTACTAAATTTCATTATGAAATTTCATTATTTTTTCTGAACTTTTTATAGGTTTTAAGCGCGGTCATCCTCGATGTATTTTTCCAAAAAACTAACGGTCACCCCTGATTTTTTTTTATATATAATACTCCAACGCTTTATTTTTTTAATAAAGCGTCACAGTTTTTATAAACAAAAGTTACTAAATAGTAGTCGAACATTAAAAGCTTTGTATTTATAAAACTCAAAATTGAAGAGGGCTACCCGAACCAAATCGTGAAAATTTTTGTTCAGTGGTTTTAGTAATCGTGACTAAGCCCAAGCTTCGCCACCGCTGATGTACAATTTATAAAACATATTTCTACAGTAAACTTTATTAATATTAATATTATAAAAAATAATATTATTATTATTATTATTAAAATTATAATATAATAATCACATTCCCCGGAAATTTATATAAAAATGGTAAATCAAAGGCAGCAAAAACAAGACACGACAAAAGGACACAAATGAGTCATCATCATCCACAACAAGATGACCAACAACATTAACATTCACCGACTCAAGCAGACACAAATCACAAACCAAAGCCGTACAATTGCTGCAAACGGACACCCGAAAACTCACCAACGGACAAGCAGATGTTGGTCTCTTCAACGAGTTTCTTCGAGACACGTTTGGGAAAGTGTGCAGCCACCAAAACTTTACTCAAATCGTTTCTACTCATTTTAACTTTGATCAAACACTTGGATGTGTATGTGTATAAAAATGTATTTGTTTATAAAGATGACGAAGAAGAAGAAGAAGAAGAAGAAGAAGAAAACGGTCGGGTTGGTTTTTGAGTCTGAGACAAGTTTCTCAGTATTTTAAGTGAAATGGAAAATGAATAATTAATTACTTAGCATGTCACATTTCATTAGCGTCTTATAATTAGTATGTGTGAGTGTGAATGCTTGAATTTGTTATGATAAAGATGTATAGTTAGACAGTATAAATGATTAGCATTAAATTTTTGTAATGGTTTGCATTAATGTTATCTTTTTTTTTCTAACGGCTAATACTTAGGGGGTGTTCGGGATTCTTTATTTTATCTCTTTATAACTTTTCATTAAGTTAATAAGTTACAATAGTGTAACTTATGAAACTTTTCATCTCACAATATAAGTAATTCCAAACACTCCCTTAAGTCTTAAATTTGTCTGACTTTTGAAAATAAGAAAGAAAGTGCATTTATCATTATTATATTAGTATATCAACATATATCATTGGACCAAATGTCCAATGGTAAAGCGATACAAGTGTTTATAGACTATTCGAACTGATGTACTAATGGTTTGGTTCGGCGGATTTTGGCAGGATATCTATGATAAACGGTAATTATGATATTAACTTAAACTAAATTGAACTGACTGAAGTAGTACGGCTTTCGGTTAGATTTTGTTAGCACGAAAATCATAACATTAAATGTTCGGAAGCATATTAAAAGAGTAAACTTAAAATTAAAATAGTTGTTACATTTACATAGTTATAAAACTTTTTAAGTTTTTAATTTATTCGTTAGTTCGGTTTCGATCAATTACAAACTAAAAACTAGACAATACACCCAGTTTTGAAATCTTAAACCGATCTGCATTAATCTTAACCCGGTTTTGATTAGTTTCAATGGTTTTATAAACATTCCTACTAATATCATCGGCTTTAAAGTTCGTCATTTCAAGGCAAGAAAAAAGAGTACACTTTTTTTTTCTTTTTTACGAAAACTCGTTATCAAAAAACTAATATGACCCCTCAATATTTCACTACTAATGATGAGATCATATAAAATATAACTATCTTACTAGATGATTTCGAATAAACTAAAGGGGGAAAAAGTAGTAAACATAAATCTTCAGATTCATCAAATTATTAAAAGAAAAAAAGTAAATGATAGATTCATCAATTATTAAAAGAAAAAAGGTAAATTAACTATCACATGATATTCATCATCATCATAAATGCGTTATTCTATTTTGGTGACATATAAGTTAATCTTTTATATTGATAATTAAGGCTTGAAATCTTATAGTCTTAGGTTTGAAAACAGATTTAGTATGGTTTTTTTTACGGTGATGGTTTTCTCTTTAATGATGTTTCTAAGTGAGTCAAACTTGAAACGTCAAAATCAGTATGAATGGTTAACATTCCTTCTCAAAAATTCTCACTTATGTATTGGAATTGTTTTCAAACATTGTTAAAAAAGACATGTGACCTTAAATTGAACTATTGTATATGGTGAATTGCATATTATATAAAACTATTGGTGAAAAAAAGGGTATTGATGAGATATAAAAAACATAGTATATCTAGTAAAACTTCTATAAATTAATAATGTTGGATCAAGATATTATATTAATTTAAGGAGGTATTATTATTTGATAACTTAATTATTTATTAATTTAAAGAGGATTTACGTATGACCTTTAAATTTTCAAGTGCAATGTACATTCAATAGCTTTGGAACCGGTCACTCTGAAAGCAGCATTGCAAGCGGCAACAACTCTTCACAATTTTTTGTTGTAAAACGATAAGACAATGCTTCAACACTTAAGTGCAGTTAGAAGATTTAAACATGAATTCAATATAGATTTGAAGTTCAACAAAAAAACAAATGACTATGGATTCATTTTTTACTAGGCATCAATATTTTAGTAATTATTAATTTATGGTTTTGTTTGGACCTATATATAAACACACACAAATTGGGATTTAAAAAAGCTATTATCTTATTATTTTATCGATTGAGGTCTAATTTTGTATTGGTCTCAAGTTGAGACTGGACAAATTATTGATTTTATCGATGTTATTAATTTATCGAGTATTAATTATAAAAGTTTTGCTGTAAAGGAAGTAGTTTTAATATGCGTTAAAAACAAACATATGTCACATTATGATATTGCATCATTTAACTCATAACACGTAATATTATTACACGTGATGAAGAGGTAGGTCCCAGCAGAGTCCAGTTGGACCCGCAAGACTCACCTTGAAGAGGGACGTCTGCGCAAAGACCAACTGGTTCCGCAGGACCCACCAGGCTCAGAGAGATGAAGACCTTACGCGCAGTACGCCAGCTGTTCCCGCAGGAAAAGCCTCCCAATGGTGAAGTACCCCGCCTGTTCCCGCAGCTGCGGATACAAGCCATCAGGGAAGGCTACCCGCACTAATAACAAGGCTACACGCACAAGACACTAACTCTCAATAATTCAGTAATGTCACCTGAAGAATGAATGAGCAAGGCGGGAATACTCCCGCCCAAATGAGCCAGTCCGTACGTTTCTGGAAGATCTTTTGTACTATACCTGCCAAGGTATGGACAAAATAGACAAGATCTGACCAAAGCAGCCCATGAACCAATCACAGGGTGACAGCTCACCGACAACAGTACGAGGAGGAGCACACTCTAGTACAAAATGTCACTATCAGCCGCTGCCTACTCACCAACCCTTGTTGTGGCACATACATAGCCTGCAGTTGGTGGAAAAGGAATAGTACACAGCCTGCCATGTCACTATCAGCCGCTGCCTACCCACCAACCACCAGCATGGCACGTGCGTAGCCCACAGTTGGTAGAAAAGGAATAGTATAATCTGGCTGTACCTGCTTGGAAACATACCTTCGGCTATAAATACTCCAACACCTTGGAACGGTATTATTATCTCATACTATCACATATCTGCTCTAGCTATTTCTCTTAATATACACTTATATTCAGAGCAATCTAGTCTGATTCTCACGCCGGAGGGTGGTCACAAGGAGGAACCCCCCCCCCCTTCTCAGTGACGAGCTCACGGTGTTTTGCAGGTCATCAGAAGAACAACCATCTTTGCCGGACCTAACCCTCGTGGGAAACATCTACTTAACCCCCAGATTATCCGTAATCTGCCGGGGTCACTTAGTGTTTCTTCACGTGATGAATTGTATTTATGTGATATATATTGATGGATTATGTTCTCGTTTGTATAGTTAAGAGTGAAATTTTAAATAAAAACAAATAATTATAATATCAAAGGGCGGCAACTTGAAAAATTATGATGATCAAAGCAATTACTTGAAGTTAATGCTAAGGGTTTGAGCGATTACTTATAAGAAGCGGTAGCTTCAAGCACATGGAACTTAAGGCTATTTGACTACCTGTGGCATGCAAGAACTTTATTAGATGCAAATCTTAATGGCTCACGTATTGCCCGTCCCAATTATACTGAGTTTTTCATTAAGTTTGGGCTTTACTATGATTCCTAGTTGACTGAGTTTAATTGTTTAAATAGAGGTGTTTAAATGGAATAAAAAATCTGGTTAATTTTTTTAAAATAATATAGCCATGCAACGGCTCTTTTTTTTTTCTAAAAATGATGGAAGGCACCATATATATGACGCTGGAGCCAAGAAAACCGCATGGCTTTCCAGTGACAATGTACAAGGCGCTATGGGTCCTTATCACGTCTCACTATAAGTGTGTTTAGTGGGGCGACATTCCGGCCGACAAAGGGCGACAAAGGCATGAAACGAAAATAATAATAAAATAATAATGATGTGACAGGGGGCGATATGCGAGGAAAATATTTACCGTCTGGTGATGAACGGAAATAATAATAATAATAATAATAATAATAATAACAACGTGACCATTGGTAGCCCCTACAATCGCATCTACTTCTACTATTATAATAAAACAAGCTTTTGTTTGACAGGTGTCTTATTCACAGCATCCCCTCCATAGATTCTAACCTTCTATTATTTTACCATCTGGCATAATCAGAACACAGAACGTAGATTTAGTAAGCACAGCGGTTTTAATCCCTAATTCTATGGCAGCCGCATACATGCGTTGTTCTTAATCACAAATCTTCTTCAACGATTTTCCTGTAATTCTTAATCCGATGTTGTCGTTTTCAACTATTATTGACAAACCCTAATTTTTCCAAGCCGAATAATTCAGTCGTAGCGATTCATGGTGGATGTATTCGCTTTCCTCATCAGCTTTCGAGCGACAGCAATTACGGATAAGGCATTCATCTTATTTTCTTATTTACAGTTACAATAATAGATTTGCAGTTCTGTTTTTTAGATTATTGTCAGTCACATATGGTGAAATCTAATTTGAATACAATGAGTGATACGTGTGACTTGGTTTTATTCAATTGATTAACCCAAAGTTATGTACACTGCAATTAAAGTAAGCATCCATTTTCTTAGTAGTGGATTAGTGTTATATTTTACATTATCATACTATATATGAACAAATCAGATTGAATAATGTTTTTTACTGTAATCTATAACAAAGTTAGGATTTTTAATGTAATCTATACATGACCTGGTAAATCTAAGTTATTAAAACAACACATATCATAATGCATTCCTTAAACAGTAATTTTAATGTTATATTACTTGTGAAGCCCATCATAAAGAGATTCTAAGATGTCTTAAGAGACATTGAAGAATGTCTCTAAACCTCTGTTTATTATGAAGATGGTTTTGGAACTAATGATGGTTTTATTTAAATGTGAATATTTTCTTTCTGCAAACAAATTCGATTTTATCAAAGTTGCATTAAGTTAAACTCCATACAATTTTAATACTATTATCTTTATTTGTCTTTCATTTGCATCATAAAAAAAAGAAAAAAGAAAAGAATAGAAAACTTTTGACACAATATTTTTCTGTTAAATTTTACTTGAATTCTTAGCTATAAAAAAAAGTGTCATAACTTTACACTGTAAATTAAATACATAAAAGTATAAGGGGTAAATTGGTTTGCATCAGGGGCTGCCAAGGGCAATATGGTAATTTAGAGTATTTTGGATAATAAAAAATGTGGTCAAACTGGTTAGATATGTGATGTTGACTTTTTTTTTTTTTGGGGTCAATTCAATATTCTGGCCCGTTTAGAAAGTTTATGACAGGGCGACTTATTCAACTTACCAAGGTAAGCCAAAGGGTTTTTGCTACTACCATAATGTTCGAAGAATTTTATTAATTTGCATATGGTTTTAGGTATTAAAACTTTAAGAAATTCTTGCTAAAACTTTAAGTATATATGTTGGTTTTCCGGTTTGTGTTTACAGTTTTCAAATACTTGCTAAAACTGTAAGAAATCACCCCAAGTTCATAATATTCTTCTCTCTTTTTGTTTCCAGAATGTCGACGCTTAACTTGATTTCATGAATGAAAGTGCCGTTAACACTTAACAGCATAGCAGAAGTGAACAAAAACAACTGAGGTAAATACATTCCATTCTTTTTTAATTTAATATTTCGTTTCAAAAATTAACAATAGTTATCTTAGCTTATTCAAATTGTAGGTCAAGTCTGTTATCATTACCGGTAAATTATAAGTATTTTACTTGACATGGAGTGGCATTATAATGCTTGTACGACTTGTAACAAGAAGGTTGCTACTATATATATTCTCAGTGACTATGTAGATGGATCTGATAAGGTGGAACAAACATAGATTATCCAATGTTCTACTATATGTGCAATCTAACAAATGTCTACTGTTCCCAGGTAATGCAAAGCTATTTATATGCATTTATGATTGTATACTACTAACAATTAGTTTGTTACTATGTAATCTAGTTTTCAGTAACCAATTTATTTTTTGTTAGATTTTTCAGGATCAAAATTCCGTAAATGCAGCAAGGCAGTACCAGAGTTCTTTCTCTAATTGTTTTGATCGTGAAGCTACATTAATGATGAAAAAGGCTGCTAAAGACTTGATTGATAGGATAATGGCTGTATAATTTTATCTAATTTAAAGTATCTGATTTTTAATTTAACTAACTGCTTATTCTGTTTTTTTTTTTAATTTCAATTTTTCTATGGGATGCTACTCTACCCATGGTCCCATTTGAACTAACTGGTTTGGTTGGGAAAAAAATTTCGCTTTTAAATGACCAAGTACCACAAACAACAGGTGCTTCACCATAACCAAATACACCGACAATTTCTCAGTACTTTCTCAGCTCGAAGCAACATACTATATGTATATTATATCTTCATTTCTTCATTATTTAATCTATCACTTTACATTTAAGTTATAAATTGACTCCCTCAAAGTCAAAACAGTATGACATCTGGTATTTTTTATTACCAAGACTCTTGATTTCCAAGGTCACATTGTTATATGTTAGTTTGTCATTTTTTATATATATGATGTCTTAAACCTAAGTTTATTAACAACCTTAGTTTATAATGCACTAGTTTTAGAGCCCGTGTCACACACGTAATAATTCAAATTATAAAATTATAAGTAAAACAAATAATTACATAGCGTATATGAAAAAAAATATATTACATGTATGCTTGTATCTATACAGTATGTACATAAATTGATTTTATTTATAACACAAAATGAATTTTTTAAATAAACTTAATAAAAAAACTGCCCATGTAAAATCGTACCCGAGAATGCTTCTTTCTATTGAAAAATTCATTCTCTGTGTCATATATGTATAATTGAAAGAATTTTGGTTATGAACCAATTTCGAAAATAAGACTTCTCATACGATAAAAGTTCTAACAACTCAGCCTAAATACAAAAGAGGCGCTACCTTTATTGATATATTTATCAATTTACCACCCATCAAAGGAAAGTAGGATATTAAATTGTAGCAATTGATATTTTTCAAGAACTATGTTTTTCTGAACTACATCATAAAAAAGATTTTGATAAGTTTCAGAGGGCTTCTCAACTTTGTCATAATGACAACATAAAAAATAACATGTTAACCCATTCAATTTTGTGAATATTTTGTTTCATTTGAGCATAGTTTTGCATGACATGCTTCCCATACAACGTTCTAATCACCATTAAAGGAAAAATTAATGTTGACATAAATATTTCAAATTTGATAAAAGTTAGAAGCATTGATAGGCATGGGGGTGGTGTCACACCCCGACCAATGAAGGCGGAAACGTCGAAGCGCGACATGATTTCTCATTGCACAACGACACTATAAAGTTACAATATTTAAACAACTCATTTAAATCCATATCATCATAAATAACACAACAATTGTTCATACAAAATGCCAAATAGATAGATAAACAAATAACTTGTTCTTTCATTTTCTAATACCCTAAAGCCAAGATGATAAGTTTCTTCAAGTAATCCAATCAAGCTAACATCAAACCTATAACATTGCATAAAATAGAGTTTGTCAACACAAAGGTTGGTGAGCAATTTTCATAGTTTTGGACAATAAGTATATAGTATGAAATCCACAACTAGTATATAAAAACAATAAATAATAGCAGCAATTTAGATAATAAAACCGTCAATAAGAATACATTGATGAACCGTCAATAAGAATACATTGACGACAATAATGAAATCGTCAATAAGAATACATTAACGACACCTTTCTATATGGGGATACCATATATACTCGGAATTAACGTATGATCATACTTTGATGAGGCTACCCGCCTTAGCATTCAAGAGGCTACCCACCTTAGCATTCAAGAATTTGCACATAATCATGTAAAACATATAACACTAAATCGAGCATTTATTTAAGTAAACATATACAATAAGTGTTGTGGTTTAAGACTCAAGTACAAATCATTTGAATTTGAATAAGTATGCAATGCCACCCCCAAAACGAAAGATGGAAAACGGGGGATGAAAACGTACTCACATTAACAAATAACTTGAAAGATAGTGTCGTGAATAATCGGAGAGATCGGTTTAACGAGCAAAACCTATATTAAACGGGTCTTTTGTTAGTAGGTAGTCTTGGAAGGGTTTAAAATAAAATACATGACAAATAAAGTAAATAAATAAAGTTAAGGATTTAAAATGTAAATATTTGAGAAATTAAAGAAACGAGTTTTGTAAAATAAGTTTACTCGAAACCGGGTCTCGGTATTCTATTAATTAGTTTTTTTCTTTTTTTTTACTCAACCTATGTTAAGTAATAATGTGGGTTAAAATGCAATATTGCAAAACCGTTGGTTTTAAACAAAAGTTCGGTTTTTGGTTCGGTTCTCAACTCGGGATGAAGCCGAAGCTAGTCACCACATACCCAATACCATGGAACTTGAAAAATATGAACAATAAACTAAAATATGCAGAAGTTAAGCAAGTATAACAAGTTATATGGTTATATTTGTTAAATATATAACCAAGGACTACAAAGTCCTCCATGTAACCTTGCCTTACTAGCCCGACATTTCAACCGGCCGAGACCAGAGAAATGAAAGACTGAAGGTAAACAAGGAGTGTATATTATATATATGTTGTAACATCAAGCTTTAAGTATTGAGAAGTTAGTTAAAATGAAAGATTAGCTTATGAAGAACAACCTTAGAATTCAAGAATTTGAGAGAGAAATGAGGAAATGAGCAAGCACAAATGAAAAAGATGGGTGTGTATATATAGGGTAAGTTGAATGGGTCTTTTATAAAGGGTGTTTCATGAAAATGGGTTGGTTATAGATCCAAGAAATCACAAACTACAAATGGGTCCTTCAAGTCTCTATTTTGGTAGTTTTAGTCCCTTGAGTTCGTTTTGAGCGTTCTCGGGGCATTTTAAGAACCGAAAAGGGTGTTTTTTTAGATCCAACAACTATAAAACAAATATGTGACATAAAATTCATCATTTTGATAATATCGAAAGGTTCGGGATACAAAACGGGTCGGGTTTACATTAAGAATACAAGTATAAAATAACCCGAAATTGACAAATGTCACAGTATCCCCTACTTTAGGAAATTTCGTCCCGAAATTAAGATGATGTAAACAAATGTGGATATTTCTCCTTCATCGAATCTTCTCGTTCCCATGTAAACTCTGCGCCATGCCGTGATTCCCATCGAACTTTAACTAACTTGATGCTACTTCGCTTGGTTTTCTTTTCATTGCGGTCCATGATTTCAACGGGTCGTTCAACCATAATCATTGATTCATTGACTTGTACTTCGTCGAGAGGTATATGGAGACTACCTTCGGCTAAGCACTTCTTGAGATTTGAAACATGAAAGGTCGGATGAACACCGGTGAGTTCTTCCGGTAGTTCGAGTCGGTAGCCTACTTTTCCGACTAGCTCAAGAATCTTGAATGGGCCTACGAAACGAGGAGCTAGTTTTCCTTTCTTTCCAAAACGAACAACTCCTTTCCAAGGGGATACCTTGAGAAGGACGAGATCGTCGACATTGAATACGATCGGTTTTCGCCATTTGTCGGCGTAGCTCTTTTGTCGACTTCTAGCGGCAAGTAGGTTCTTGCGAATTTGGTCGATACGGTCGGTGGCTTCTTGGACCATTTCGGGTCCGGTAATTTGAGCTTCACCGATTTCGTTCCAACTAATCGGGGAACGACATTTGCGACCGTAGAGAGCTTCGAAAGGAGGCATACCGATGCTAGAATGGAAACTGTTATTGTAAGAGAATTCGATGTAAGGAATGTGAGAATCCCAATTCCCACCGAAATCGAGTACACACGCTCGAAGCATGTCCTCAAGTGTTTGAATCGTACGTTCGGATTGTCCATCCGTTTGAGGATGATAAGCGGTGCTAAGATCAAGACGAGTTCCCAAGGTTTCTTGAAGTGATCGCCAAAAATGAAACATGAATCGAGCATCGCATCAGAGATGATAGTCAAAGGTAAACCGTGGCGACACACGATTTCGTGAACGTAGATTTAGGCAAGTTGCTCAACGGAGTATTTTTCTCGAATTGGAATAAAGTGAGCGGACTTGGTTAATCGGTCAATAATCACCCAAATGCTATCGTTGCCTTTTTTAGTAGTGGGTAGTTTCATTATAAAGTCTATAGCAATGTCTTCCCATTTCCATATAAGAATCGGTGGTTACTCGAGTAACCCAAAGGGTTTTTGATGTTCGGCTTTGACTTTAGAGCAAGTAAGACGTTTCGAAACGTACGTTGCTACGTCTTTCTTCATACCCGGCCACCAAAAGGTAGAACGAAGATCGAAATACATTTTATCCGCACCGGGATGAACAAAATATCATGACTTGTGAGCTTCGTCGAGTATGCAAGTACGAAGTTCATCACGATCGGGAACCCATAAACGATTGAGATAATACAATAAGCCATCGGGTTTTGTTTCGAGTTGAAGCTCGGCTCGACATAAGCCTTCGTCAACGAAGGTACGTTGGGCTTGATAGATTTTGGCTTGAAGATCGGTTTGAACGGTGACGCTAAGAAGCAAGACGGATTTGACATTAACCTTTCGACTAAGGGCATCAGCCACGACATTCACTTTACCGGGATGGTAGCGAATCTCGCAAATGTAGTCACTAAGTAACTCAGCCAATCTTCGTTGTCTCATGTTGAGATCTTTTTGGTCAAAAATGTGTTGAAGGCTTTTGTGATCGGTAAAAACCACACATTTCGTTCCGTAAAGGTAATGTCTCCAAATTTTGAGTGCCAAAACGACGGCACCAAGTTCAAGATCGTGAGTCGTGTAGTTCTTCTCGTTGACCTTGAGTTGCCTTGAAGCATACGCGATAACTTGACCTCGTTGCATGAGAACGCAACCGAGACCTTGGTGAGAAGCATCGCAAAATACTACAAAGTCGTCGTTTCCATCGGGAAGGGTTAGAACTGGAGCATTGCAAAGCATGTGTTTAAGAGTATTAAATGCTTCTTCTTGTTTGGATCCCCATTCATAAGGCTTTCCTTTGTGAGTTAGGGGAGTGAGGGGTAAAGAGATCTTGGAAAAATTTTGGATGAAACGCCGATAATATCCGGCCAAACCAAGGAAAGATCGAATTTCCGTGGGTGTAGTCGGAGTCTTCCAATATTTGACGGCTTCGGTTTTTGCGGGATCAACACGAATACCCTTGTTGTTGACGATGTGTCCCAAAAATTGAACTTCCTCTAGCCAAAATTCACATTTTGAGAATTTGGCGTAAAGTCGTTTGTTTCTTAAGACTTCGAGAATGGTACGCAAGTGATACTCATGTTCGGCCTTGGTTTTGGAAAAGATGAGGATGTCATCAATAAAGACAATGACGAATTTATCTAGAAACGGTTTGCAAACGCGGTTCATGAGATCCATAAATACCGCGGGTGCGTTGGTTAAACCGAAAGGCATGACTAGAAATTCGAAATGTCCATATCGAGTACGGAATGCGGTTTTTGGGATGTCTTCTTCGCGAATACGCAATTGGTGATATCCCGATCGAAGATCGATTTTTGAGAAACACGTTGCGCCTTGAAGTTGATCGAAGAGGTCGTCGATTCATGGCAAAGGATAACGATTTTTAATAGTAAGTTTGTTAAGCTCACGATAATCTATGCACATACGAAACGGACCATCTTTCTTTTTCACGAAGAGGACGGGAGCGCCCCAAGGAGAAAAGCTTGGACGAATAAAACCTTTGTCGGAAATTTCTTCGAGTTGGTTTGATAACTCTTACATTTCCAACGGGGCTAAACGGTAAGGAGCTTTGGCAACGGGAATTGCTCCGGGCACAAGATCGATTCAGAATTCTACCGGGCGAATGGGTGGAAGACCGGTGACGTCTTCGGGAAAGACATCGAGGAAGTCACAGACGATTGAGATGTCTTGGATTTTTCTTTCCTTAAGGTATTTAACCACCACTTGAGCTAGGAACGGAACATACGTTTGGCGCAAATATTTTTGGGATTGAGAGTATGACATAAGGGTGAGCCTTTTAGGAGTAGTCTTGCCGCGGACCTTGAGTGTTTTATCGTTTACAAGCGGGATTCGAATGATTTTATCGTAACAAACGACTTCGGCACGATGCAAAGATAACCAATCCATGCCTACTATGACATCGAAACTTCCCATTTGCATCGGGATAAGATCGATCGAGAATTTTCACTTACAAAGAGTGAGAATACAATCACGAATGACCGAGTTGATTGTGATGGAATTTCCATTGGCGACTTCGACGGAAAAAGGTCTAGAGAGTTTAGTGCGAGGTACGGCAAGCATAGACTCAAATTTTAATGAAATAAAACTCCTATCGGCACCAGTGTAAAATAAAATTGAAGCCAAATGTTCGTTCACTAGAAACACACCGTTCACAACGTCGTTTGCGACTTGAGCTTGATTGGCATTTATCATGAAAGCACGCCCTTGGTTACCGGGATTTCCTTATGGTGCTTGGGGTGGAGGAGGAGGTGCTTGGATAGCTTGAATTGGTTGGATGAGAGGTGCCTTTAGTTGTGGGATTTGAGGTTGGTAGGTTTGGACTTGGTAAGCTTGGGTTTGGTAATAAGGCACGGTTATGGCTTGGGCTTGGTTTGCGTAAACGAGTCAGGGACAATTTTTGTGGAAATGGTTAATGTCTCCACAATTATAGCAAGCTCGGGGTTGTTGTGGGTTTTGCGGGATTTGCGGGTTGTTTCTTGGTGGAGCGGGATGTCCACGAGGTGTGTTTCGACATGTGGTATAGAAGTGACCGTAACGGTTGCAAATGGTGCAATGGCGACAAGTCATGTTTGAGGGATGGTGAAATTGACATTTGTTACATAATTGATGAGGACCAGTGTAGGGTTTTCGGTTTGGAGGAGCTTGAGATTGTTGTTGGGTTTGTTGTGGGTGGGTGACGGCATAGTTTCGGTGATTGGGCTTGAATTTCTTCTTGGCTTGTTGGGATGAGTTGGAGTAATTTAGGGCTTGAGGAGGTGGATCAACTTTGATTTGAAGGGTTGGTTCAGGTTTACTCTTGTCACACTTTTTCTTGATCGAAAGTGTACCCGCCTTGACATGGTTTTCGGAGAGGGCTCCGGCTAGCGTAATAGCGTCTTCAAGGTTTGCCGGTTTACTACTCATTACGGAGTCATGGATTAGCATGGGCAAACCCCCGATGTATTTGTCAATTTTGCGTTCGAGCGGGGTGACCAAGTGAGGAACAAGAGTGCTCAACTCGTGAAAACGAAGTGAGTAGGCGGCGTTATCACCACTTTCTTGCTTAAGTTCCCAAAACTCGACTTCGAGCTTTTGGAGCTCGTGTTTTGGGCAGAACTTCTTCATCATAAGTTCTTTAAGCTCGGTCCATGGGAGAGCCATGGCGATTTCCGCCCCTTGGAGATGCATAACACTACCCCACCATGTAAGAGCGGTTTCCTCAAACAAGCTCGAAGCGAAATTAGTTTTCTTCGCTTCGGGATACTCGCTGTGTCGGAACACACTTTCCATCTTTTCAAACCATTGCAACAAGGTAGTCGAATAGTTCGTACCAAGGAATTTGGTTGGGTTAGCACCGGTAAATTGTTTGTACAAGTAGGGAACGGGTGTGGGTTCAACGGGTGGAGGTTGGTTTGCTTGCAAGTGAGTTAGGAGTTCGGGAATCACAGTAGCGACTTGTTCGGCTACTAAAGCGGCTATCTTGCGTTTGGAGTCCTTGCGGTAGTGGCGTCATAGCGGAGGCATTCTAAAAATTATAAAGAATTGTAGTGAGTTTGAGGGCATTGAGTTTAAAATAGAAGATGTATGTAACCATTTTTTTTACGTGAATCCTAGTGTCATGAGGATGAGAATGTTAGTAGAAATAAAGTTTATACATAAGCCAAATAATAAAAACGTATATATAAGTATATGTTTCAAAGTTTCGAGAATTTAAAATTTGGACGTTTTGAAGTGTTGAAATTTGTATACAGTCGGAAAAATCGTACATGAACCACCATGATTTGATATTCCGAAAAAAAAAATAACAAAATTTCTTGTAAACATATATATAGTCGGGAAAATCGTACATGAACCACCATGATTTGATATCCCGGCAATAAAAACTTTTGTAAAAGTAATATATATGGAGTCGAACATGTGCAAGTATCACCGCGTCTTTCATGTTGTTGACTCAAATCATGATAATAACATACAATAAAATGGAGATACAACGAGATGTTAAAAACACTTGTCCACGTATCACTTTTATGTTTTCAACACCAAAAATAAGGAGGCAACCGGAACGCTCGCATTCGACAACTTAAAGTGTCAGCTCATATAACTTGAGTTGCTTGACCTAGAAACCAACACTAAACCCAATCATCCCAGGTAAGTAAATCACCTTCGATTCTTGGAATATTTTTGTCAGATGATCGAATCAAGTGTTTCGTTCCCTACGGTCATCACAAAACAAATTATAGAACCTAGCTTTAAGGAGATTGTAAACAACGAGATCCAAGTTAAGCTTGTGATCCATAAAACACAATATAAAAGCTAATGTTTTGTTTTAAGGTAAAAATACCTTAGAATACTATTGAAAGTGTGTGTATGTGTACATTTATGATGAAATAGATTTTTAAACAAGTTTATAAATAATTAAATAAATGCAATAAACAATCACATAAGGTAAACACGTATGAGCACACGTATAGGGACCCTAGAGCATAAACTATACTAGGCTGTTACATCTAACCACCTATCCTATAGTCGATGGCTCTGATACCAATCTGTCACACCCCGACCAATGAAGGCGGAAACGTCGAGGCACAACATGATTGCTCATTGCACAACGACACTATAAAGTTACAATATTTAAACAACTAATTTAAATCCATATCATCATAAATAACACAACAATTGTTCATACAAAATGCCAAATAGATAGATAAACAAATAACTTGTTCTTTCATTTTCTAATATCCTAAAGCCAAGATGATAAGTTTCTTCAAGTAATCCAATCACGCTAACATCAAACCTGTAACATTGCATAAAATAGAGTTTGTTAACACAAAGGTTGGTGAGCAATTTTCATAGTTTTGGACAATAAGTATATAGTATGAAATCCACAACTAGTATATAAAAACAATAAATAATAGCAGCAATTTAGATAATAAAACTGTCAATAAGAATACATTGACAACAATAATGAAATCGTCAATAAGAATACGTTGACGACACCTTTCTATATGGGGATATCATATATACTCGGAATTAACGTATGATCATACTTTGATGAGGCTACCTGCCTTAGCATTCAAGAGGCTACCCGCCTTAGCATTCAAGAATTTGCACATAATCATGTAAAGCATATAACACAAAATCGAGCATTTATTTAAGTAAACATATACAATAAGTGTTGTGGTTTAAGACTCAAGTATAAATCATTTGAATTTGAATAGGTATGCAATGTCACCCCCAAAACGAAAGATGGAAAGCGAGGGATGAAAAAGTACTCACATTAACAAATAACTTGAAAGATAGTGTCGTGAATAATCGGAGAGATCAGTTTAACGAGCAAGGCCTATATTAAACGGGTCTTGTGTTAGTAGGTAGTCTTGGAAGGGTTTAAAATAAAATACATGACAAATAAAGTAAATAAATAAAGTTTAGGATTTAAAATGTAAATATTTGAGAAATTAAATAAACGAGTTTTGTAAAATAAGTTTACTCGAAACCGGGTCTCGATATTCTATTCATTAGTTTTTTTCTTTTTTTTTACTCAACCTATGTTAAGTAATAATGTGGGTTAAAATGCAATATTGCAAAACCGTTGGTTATAAGAATACCAAAACGAGGTTTAAACGAGTGTTCGGGTTTGTCGGTTCGAGACTTGATAATTGACCAAGCTCAAAGTTAACTTCCCAAAATAATAAATGTTATGAGATAACTCTATAAAAATCAAATAGACTTAACCAAGTATGTAGTTCTATTGTGAAGAACCTTAACGTTCGTTAAGCGAGTATACGACTTTATCGGTCCGAACTTGTTATAAGATCAAGTTGGTTACCGACATGCCAAGTATGTTTAGAAATTAACTAAAATTGATTTAAAATATAATCTTGAAGAAAAATATGAGTTTTGGTGGCTAAAAACACACTTGTGTGTCTTAAGCGAGTGAACTCGGTTTAGTTCGGTTTTTTTGGTTCGGTCCTTGACTCGGAATAAGACCGAGGATGGTTACCACATACCCAATTACCATGGAACTTGTAAAATAACTTATAAATAATAATACTTAAGTTTTACATTCAAAAAGTTAACAATAAAGCTTTTAAACAAAAGTTCGGTTTTTGGTTCGGTTCTCAACTCGGGATGAAACTGCGGCTAGTCACCACGTACCCAATACCATGGAACTTGAAAAATATGAACAATAAACTAAAATATGCAGAAGTTAAGCAAGTATAACAAGTTATATGGTTAGATTTGTTAAATATATAAACAAGGACTACAAAGTCCTCCATGTAACCTTGCCTTACTATCCCGACATTTCAACCGGCCGAGACTGGAGAAATGAAAGACCGAAGTTAAACAAGGAGTGTATATTATATATATGTTGTAACATCAAGCTTTTAAGTATTGAGAAGTTAGTTAAAATGAAAGATTAGCTTATGAAAAACAACCTTAGAATTCAAGAATTTGAGAGAGAAATAAGGAAATGAGCAAGCACAAATGAAGAAGATGGGTGTGTATATATAAGGTAAGTTGAATAGGTCTTTCATAAAGGGTGTTGCATGAAAATGGGTTGGTTATAGACCCAAGAAAGCACAAACTACAAATGGGTCCTTCAAGTCTCCATTTTGGTAGTTTTAGTCCCTTGAGTTCGTTTTGAGCGTTTTCGGGGCATTTTAAGAACCGAAAAGGGTGTTTTTTTTAGATCCAACAACTATAAAACAAATATGTAACATAAAATTCATCATTTTGATAATATTGAAAGGTTCAGGATGCAAAACGGGTCAGGTTTACATTAAGAATACAAGTATAAAATAACCTGAAATTGACAAATGTCACAGGTGGCATATCGAAAGTGCTTGCAATCTTTCTTAAATTTTAATAGTTGAGGGAAAAATAGTCAATTTTTCAAATCCCGAACCTTTTGATTATTTCAAAAAATGCCCTTAAAAATAAACTTGAAACCCGAATCATGTTTAAAATTCTAACTTTGATACTTTTGACATTTTAAAGACAACACTTTGAACCCATAACAAATTCGACGATAAATCTATTTTGCATTCTTAAACTTTTAAAAATATTCAAAATTTTCATTTTTGACCTATAACAAATTTTGACCTAAATGTGTTAACTTGTACCAAACAATCTATTTACCAACTTTTGACCCATAAAATCAAATTTAACTTCCACAAAAAACCCGAAACAATTTTCATTTAAGAAACATGATTTGTTGTTGACTTTTGGAATTCACCAAGTATTTTGAAATATATAGTAAAATAATATGCTAATATTTATATGTAAAAATACATATAGATATTATATAAATATAGTGTAAAAGGAAAGTGAATAATTATTGATTTATTACATATATTAGGGTATATTAGTTTTGGAGGGAAAAAAATTATGAGAATTAACCAAAACATAACAAGTGTCCTCATTTATTTTACTTTATTAGAAATAGGTAGATTCGTTAAACTATAGTTTTAATGTTATTTTACCTGCATAGGCTTTTGTTAGATGTTGAAATGATGATGACTCATTATTTTTCCCGCATTTTGGATAAATATTGGTAACTTCTCTTATTTATTATAGTTGGCTTGGTTTAACTTGTGAAGTATGGTTAAACCATAATTGACTTAATGTTGTCACATCATGCACTATACATGCTTTGGCTGACTAAATGTTACGATTATATATGAATGTTAATGTTTGTTGGTACTAGCTGTTATTACTTATTCATGTTATTTGGTTTGGTCGTTTGCTCAATGTTTTGTCAACACTATAAATAAAAGTCAATGATAATGATTGTTATGTATAATTCTTTCCGTAAGTCAATAGGAAATGTGCGTCTAGAGTAGAGTATAGATAGGGGTGCATTTGGGCTTACAAAGAAAAAAATTACTCATATTTGGGCAATTAGACTTAACAATAATTTGGCTTTTTAAAATAATTCAATGAAAACATATGCGATTCAGTTATGCTTGGAAGTCGTTTTCGCATGTTGTAGATGGAATTAACGTAATAGGGTGAATTGAACCACAATAACTTTTTTCTCCGTAAAGAGGTATGCACCCGCCTTAACATCGAGCGGGGCGGGTCAACCCACAAGATATAGACAAGAGGCTTGAAATTAAGATGTCATGAAGGCACAAAGCCAAAACCTATGCGCATGGCGCATATCACATATGCTCATGCATATCACATATGCTCACGCATCACATATGCTCACGCGTATTACATGCTCACGCACCATATATGCTCACGCATATCACATCTGCGCGTGGCGCATATCACATGTGCTCACGCATCATATATGCTCACGCATATCACATCTGCGCGTGGCGCATATCACATATGCTCACGCATATTACATCTGCGCATGAAACATCTGCGCGTGAGAATAAAGAGAAGACCTCGCGCATCCTCAGGATAGACGCATATCACACATGCACATAATCAACCTCGTCCTTATCCAAATCAGGATAAGGACAACCCTGATTGTGCTCATCAGACAACCTTCCAGAAGGTATCCTTTAAGGAATAAAGAATATGCTGATGTTGACAGCTGCCAATGAAAGGTGGACAACTCAGCAAAACTCATGTTCTACCACGTGATTGCACATGGGTCAGGTGAAATACCTTGGTCAGAGAATAATCAATGAAAAAGCACCAGGTGTCCTAAGGACACGTGGCGCGAAGCAATAGGAGGAGACCAAAAAGGCCCTAATGGGATCTGAGCCCAATCATTGGAAACCCTAGCACTATAAATACCACACCACCTCCACAAGGGGAGGTAAGCAAGAAAATACACTCTAAATCTTTACTCAATCTCAGATTATTATTATCTTCTCCTACAATCTCTTATTCTCACACCGGAGGGTTACCCCAAAGAGGACCCCTCTGTCCCTTTCTGAGGGGTAAGTTCACGGTGCTGCTCGTTTTGTAGGTGGAAGAATTCATACTCTGGAGAACCATCGGTGATATAACATACTCATACCCGAGGAAAGTTGATCGTCTACCAGTGAGCCGATCCACGTTTCTTCATTGGCGCCATCACCTGTTACAACGGCAACAAAACCACTATCTCATCAGTTCTCTCTGAAAATCTTCACCATGGTTTCTGGTGTTCGAAACAGCGATCAAGTTCTGGAGGATAATGAGCTTGAGGATGTTAATGAGGGACAGCAGTTTCTGAGGGTGCCGCGTGATTCTGCGCGCACCACCAGTAACCATCCCTTCATCACAACTCCTCATAGCCAGACTGAAACTCCTCCAGACGATCTCACGTTCCAAAATCTGACTGGTGCAAAACAAAAAGGACCAATGGGTCCAGAAGTTGAAACCAATGACCCTAAAGAATGGCTCATAAACGAACAACGACGTTTAATGGACAAATACAATGAGCTGGTCAAACACAAAAAGTTAGCCGACTTAACACAAAGGCTCGCATTTGATAAGCAAATCATTCAAGGAACAACAAAAAGGGCGCGCGCGCCAGAAGATGGTCACTCTGTTCACACTGAACACGCTGATTTTAGTGATAAAGAAGTGCACAGCATGAGGAAGACGCGAGATACTCATGCCGGAGGCTCACAGCTCCGATCGCACATGAACATAGCGCCTGGAGCCAAAGCCGATATGGATCTGTACACACCGTACAACCCACCAGCGAGAGGGCAAGTGGACGTAACCACACCATATAGGCCAGCCATCTTGGTGAAGCATTCAAAATTCACTGAGCGCATCACGAAGGCTTCCATTCAACACAAAACCAAGATGCCAAGTGGTTTGGGCAAGTACGATGGCACAACAGATCCAGACGATTTCTTACAAGGTTTTTACAACACTGGAAACCTAGAAAGCTGGACGATGCCAACATGGTGTCACATGTTTGCTCGCTGCCTCACGGGCGCAGCGCGTGTCTGGTTCGAAAGCTTGCCGACTGGGCAAATCGATGGGTTCGAAGAGCTATTGGAGAAGTTCCAGGCTCACTTCGTACAGCAGCGCAGACACACGCGCGACCCCGATGACATCATGCACTGCGTGCGCAGGAATGATGAAACAATTGAAGACTACATAACCCGTTTCAATCAGGAATCTCTTGCAATTGGAGGTATCACTGAGCAACTCTTGCGCGTGGCCTTTATACATGGTGCGCGCAGTGATCAACTCCGCAGAGCTCTCGTGAGCAGAGATGGCATGCCAACCACTTGGGCTAAGCTAATGGAAGCATCGCGAGTCTTCGCTCGAAATGAAAAACAAATTGCCCAAGATAGAGCAAGAGATAGAGGGCATCAAACAGAAGCACCGCGCAACAACGAAAGGAGGGGCAAACAAAACTCTGTATGGTCCAGGTTGCAACAAACCAGCTATTCTCCCGCAGAAAAGCAAGCACAACCAAGTTCACCCCAGCCCCAAAAAGACATTCGTAGTCGCGGAGAGGGTGACAAGAGGGAAGGCGGCAGAGAGCCTAACAGACCTCTACCAAGAATATGGTCTCCCCTCACCAAAACGTCTTCGCAAGTATTAAGCACGGAGAATGTCCAGTTTAAAAGCCCCAAGCCATTACTCCATAAGGGACCACCAAACAGTGGCAAGTATTGTGAGTTTCACAAGTCCACAGGGCACAACACCGATGCATGCCACCATTTGAAGGATGCGATTGAAAGAGATGTGAAATCAGGCAAGTTGGCTCACCTGGTGAAAAACCCAAGACCAGAGAATGAACAGCCAGATGGAGCCTCAGCCAGTAAAAAATTCAAAAGAATCTGTGTAGCCGAGGGAGGAAGGCAAGGGCAAAGATCGAAAAAGAGAAGCGCGCAAGTCCAAGGAGATTGGCGCGAGCAACAAGTAATCTTCCCAAGAATCAGAGGAGGCCCGTCTATCAGCAGTCCTCTAGTCATCACTACACACATTGCTCATTATGAGGTGTCAAAAGTCCTGGTGGACACCGGCAGTGAATCAGACATCATGTATGAGCAATGTTTCAGGAAGTTGGATCCAGCAGACCAAGCAAGGCTCGAAATTGTGAATGCACCAATCTCGGGTGTCTCAAATGAAATTATTCACCCCCTAGGTCAGATACAATTCGAACTAACTATGGGGGATGAGAAACACAAGCGAGCTGAAATTGTCAACTTCTTGTATATTGAACTTTTAATTACGTATTATTCGATCCTTTTATTTGTTGATGATGTGCTTATGTGCATGTATGTTAAACATAATTAATGATGTTAACTTCTGTTTTTTTGTATCACAATCCCGTGTAGTATACGGGTTTATAACCTAGTTACACTTATAAAACAAAAATTACTTATTTAATGACTAGATGCCATATGTCACTTATCCTTTAATTTATAACCTCCACTGCACAAACATAATGAAAAAATATAATGGTTTTATTTCCCTAATTTATAGCCTCCACTGCACAAAGCATATTGAAAATGATATGACGGGTTTTGAAATAAAACTGAATTTTCGATAAAAACAAGAAAAGACATGAGTCATGACACTTTTTCGGACATAATGTTTTCAAATGAAATTTTAGTGCGAAGGCATTTGCAAATTGCAGTATTCGAATTTCAAGGATAAGGGTAAAAATGACAAGATGTAAATTAATGGGTGGTAACGCATATCCACTTGGGAAAGGTGAACCGTAATAAAGGGTTACCGATATATATTACTCCTTTTATTATATAATATTAAAATATTTTATATAAATAAATCTTCTGCGGTTAATATATATTATATGAATTTATGATAGTGTAAAGTATTTATTTTTAAGTATTGTTACGGGTATTTATTTATATTTTTGTTTTAAATCATTTTGCTATTTTATTTTTTATAATGATTTACTTTATTTTTAGTTTTAAGTAGTTTTGTTTTTTATTTAAAGCGGACATATTAGTTTGTTATGTTCATAATATTTTTTAAAGCTTGGGCGCTTTCAATGAGATGCGTAGGCTTTTTTTTTATTTTTAATGAACGAACATAAACAAACACGAACATGTTGTGGGTGGTAATCGAAAGTTAACCAGTGATGGAGAGATATACCAGTGACAAAAAATTTATAAATGAGAGAAATTAAATTAAGGTCTGATTATGAAAGTGTTTCACAAATAAATAAGATGTTATAACCTGTTTAAGCGTCATTATGATCACCTCCATGATATTGGCCTTGTCAAGCAACTAGGCAGGCTTCCCAAGGCCAGCGTGTGCAATCAATGCTACCAAGCATCCTAGGAAAAACGTGTCTTTGTTGATAAACCTCGTATATTTTGTATGTCACTTTAAGTCGTCCTACTCAAATATTTTTTACCATAAAGTTCAATAATACCTAATATTAATAAGTTAAACAAAATTTATAAAATTTACACTCAAAATAATAAGGTTTAGAAATAAATAATTAAAATGATAATAATACTCACATTCGCATAACATGTGAAGGGCCTCACGACTTATTGTCTCCGACATCTTTAAATACTCTTCCATGGCGTTGCTCCTATGCCCGTACACTAGTTGACGAATTGCCGTCGTGCATTTTAGCATAGGAGAAAATTGTTGTCGTGCTCACATCCTTCCGTTGTTAGAAAAATGCATAATCGCGTTCTAAATCACAACAATTCGTAAAAATATTTGGCGACTCATCCGAAAAAGCCGCCGGAATCATTTCGAATAAAAAATCGGGTCCCGCGAAAAATAATTTTTCTTATCAACCGGTCATGAGCACCTACACGATCCGTTGAAGATGAAGTCGTCTTGTTCTTGGTTGTGAGCTTTCGCAATGCTCAACTAAGAGCTGGGAAGCCTCTCAAATCGCACTAAATATCGTTTCATCCTCTAAACCCGAATCCAAAATAACGTCAGGCTCGGGGTAATATTCAGGTGTCCAAGATGAATCGAAAGACATAATTTTGGAGAAAATTTTGTAAGTTTAAAGAAGTAAATGAGATGTTTGTAAAAATTGAGTGAATGAGGAATATATATATATATATATAATGTTGGAGATTTTTTTTATTTCAAACGGTCATATGATGTTTGAATATGAGGAGGACACACAAAAGCACCCCCATATCATTGGTCTTCGTGAGTCTACAATACCACCCCTCGGCGGTGTTCAAATCCAAAACCTCCCGTTCCCCGCCCATAACGTGAAGCCTTAAGGGCTATCCGGGTTTGGTGAGACCCATGACCCTTGAAAATTACTATTTTATTATGAAATTATGTTATATGAGATGTTATACCTTGTTTAAAGACTAACATGGGTTGATAAGACGCATACCCTTTAATTCGGTTCAAACGTATGAGAAGACTCGAATCACAAATCAAGCAATCTGATGGATTAAGAAGAGACGAAGAAAAAACAAAAACTGACACATATGATTTCTTAATAAGCATTTGTATAAATAGATATCAAGGTTAGTAAAAGTCTATTAACCCCTCGGCCAAGGATGTATCTACATATGCTTTTGTGGCTTCGAGAGCACAATCATGGAGTTTGCAGGACCACATTCTTCGGGGATATGGTATTGATGGGCTGGACACTGATTACGGGCGTGCGATGGATCGTTTACGTACTTCACTTCCCGATTTTGATCTTAGCGGGTTCTCTAGTAAGGACACCGCCCCCCCCCCCCCCAAAGCCCAACATGCTTTGGCGAGTGCCTTATTTAGTGGAATCGTCCAGAGTTTAGAAGCGAAGTTTGATCTATCTGCTCGCCAAAAAGCGGTGTTTGAATGCCTTCGAGCTCCTCAGGCCCAGGATTTTCTAACAGTCATCCCTATTGAAGGATTAGGCCAACACATGTCGGGGTTGGAGTATCGGGCTATCCTTAAGTACCTGTTAATGATCCCTATGTTTCCGATTGATGTGCCTTGCCCAGTTTGCCGCAAAGTTTGTTTGGATTCCTTTGGAGACCATGCGGTGCATTGCAAAGAATTACCCGGTTTTAAATATAGGCATGATTTGGTTAGGGATGTCATGTGCGATGTTCTTAAACGGGCAGGGATTTCTGCAAAAAAGGAGGCCCCAGTTAACTTTCTTACAGATCCGCTCGAAGGGAGGTCTACGTTACGACCAGCTGATATTCTTGTGTTTGGGTGGGCAGGGAGGAAACACGCTTGTGTGAACCTTACAGGAGTGTCTCCTCTTGTCGGGCTCAGGGACCGCAGATCTGTTGTGGGTCAGGCTGCGTTGAAGGCTGAATCGGGCAAAGTTTCCAAACACGAGAAAGCCTGTTTAAAAAATCAACATGTGTTTCTCCCTTTTGCTTTTGATACATTTGGGTTTCTGGCCCGGAGGCCGTGAATTTTCTAAACAGGGTTTCAGCGTGTCGTTCATGGTACTTTGTCGTCTCCTACGACCCAACGCTTTGTTTTTAGTAGAATTGGTTTTGCTATTCAAAAGGGGGTTGCGGTGCAGCTTGTTGCCCGTTTTCCTGCCACTTTATTGTAATCGTTTTGATTTTAATGATAAATGAGTGTGTTGGTTTGAAAAAAAAAATGTATAATTTTAATATGATCATTCAAGTAAAAACTTTTAAAACAGTTTAAATGAAACAAATTAATGTAAAGTATAGAGTAAAATAAAAAAGTAAAAGGAAATAAAGTTGATGAACATATATTGTTTTCTCCGACACGTGTAATATCAGCCAAGGTATCCATGCAAATGACATGATCTAGTGGGAGTATCATGTCTGGCCAGCTCAGCGCAGAATTGTGGGCTCAGTTACCTAGTACAATGTTCGAAATTGGTGCATAAGACTACCTTCAAATTTGACCCCTCACTAGGCACTACCAAGTTTGCCCTCTAATTGTAGTGAAAGGATTTCTTAGTTGAGTCGTTATTTTGTTTCATCATTATTTATAAGAAAGCCCATTTAACCAATGTTTTAAAAAATCTTTTTTTACTCGTATCAGATTTCGTTTAAAAATGATATAACCGGTTGAAACGGGGTACATCGAGTTAAATAGTTTATCCTGTAATTCCATATAAAGACAATTTTAACTAAAAAATACATTAATAAACATCACGAATGAACCAAACATTACACATAAATAATGATCAAGTCAAATAGGAAGTTTGTACTTTATATATCAAATCAATTACAAAAGATGTAAATAAACCAACCTTGGATTTACAGTATACAAAATTGGTTAATTAACGAATCGTTGTTTACTGTATTTACTCGTTTTAAATTTATCCGCTAGGTTAAAGTCAGTTTAAAAAATATAGGCTTTAAAAAATATTAAAAATCTTTTGGTTTTAAAACCGGTTTACCGGTCTAAACTGGTATTTAAAAAAAAAACCGATGGTACGCTGTTTTAGCAAACACCCAAAAATATTGGGCTCTAAATACTGACCATCTTCCTAAAATCCGATATAACCAGTTCAATCGACCGGTATGAACCGGTTTTTAAAACATTTCAGTTAACACAATTTTTCATGGTATTCGTATGAAATCTTATTTGTTTTTTTTTTTCTAGTGTTATTTACAACGAATGGGTTTGAAAACAACCCTTCTTGTGAAGCCCAAGGATAACACCAAACTTGTGCAAACAAATAAACTGAATCATAATTATTAGTGTTCGTTGATTTATACATAGTTTGTTAACCCGAATCTATCTATCTACTATACTAATAAAAAAAGAATATCTATTTTTGTCACTTGTCACTCTGTTAGCCATCCTATCTTTTTTTAATCTATTTTCAATATATAGTTTGTTTATTGATTTCTTAGATACCCTCATGGGTTATTAACTTATTACAAACCCAATAGGTCATGTTTCTTTCGATTTAGAACACCCCCCATCCCAAACACTGTTGCATCATCGCCGCTGCCTATTTAGATCTGACTCCCAAATATTTTGCCTTTTAGTTGATGTCAAATTAAATTTGTAGGAGATATTTTACTTCCTTATCATAATACATGCTCATGATTTCCTAATATTATGGTATTGACACCTTGATAAATTCAAAATATGTTAAGAAACCTAAAAAGACAAAACATAATAATTGGTTCTAGACTAATAAATGGAAGGTAAGTGTCTTAATGTTTATTTATATGTTTTTTTTTTTCTTTTTATCATTAACTTCATATTTATCCGTAAGTAGTAAAATGAAACACTTTAGCTACAGAAAAAGAACATGTCGTGGGATTGAAGTGATCGGAATTTGGAAAGTTAGAATCACGAAGTATTTTCGCTAGCACATACATAATTTAACACATAATTTTTTTTTGTTATTAAATATTTTAAATTAGCACACAATTTTAATTTCTATAATTAAAGATATGCTCACCGATAATGTATTTACATTTTTTTTTTCAAATGTCCTTAAATATGTACTAATTTCAGTCTTCCTTGTATATATACTAATCACGTGTATATGCTGATATTCAAAATTTAAAGTTTCTTTTTGTCAATAAGTAAATAATTTTAGCTATTATGACAACTCAGGAATTTTATATAAAAAATGGTTTGTTTATTTGGAAAGCTACAATCAAGTTTAGTAGTTGTTTCAATAATTATGAATATATCAAAACAATTAAATATTGTAACAACTTTCTAAAATACTAACTACTCACACGGGATTAGTATACAAATCTTGAAAATTCCTTATCTACATTAAACTAATATATATAACCTCACTTACATATTTTGGTATCAACTGGTATCCTGATCTCAAAGTAATCAATATTTTCTAAACAATGACAAACATGTTAGTATGTCTAGAAATATGTTCTCGCAATTGTATTCCTTATTTACTTTAACTTTGTAGTAGATTAAGTCAATTACTTTTTCATACACGTTGTATAGGTACAATACGAATTAATTATTTTTTTTTGTGTTTTTTTTTATGAAACCGGAATGAAATATATGGTTTTTATACTTTTTTTTAAAACAAATTGTTTTATAATTTTTTAAATATTTTTAGAGGTTTTTTTAGTG